>NW_027467004.1:0-127500 GCF_046128005.1 Genypterus blacodes | reverse complement strand
ATCAGCAGGGTGGACGTCCTGTACATCCATCATAAACTACAGGTTCTGCCTCTGGATAGGAGATTAGTAGTTACTCACGTGAAAGGGGGAGTCTGTGTTGATCTCCACCTCTGCCTTCACCCAAACATCCCCCAGGGCGCCCCCCCTCTGCCATACTGGGTAAATGGCTTTGTCGGCCACCAGCACTGTCAGACCGCCCGACCTCGGGCCAAACTGGTGCGTGTACATCACCATCTGTAGCACACAGACGCTCAGGATCCACCCAGAACTCAAACACTTAATGTCTTTGTCATTATATAAGTAAACAAGTACAAGCATGCTCGTTGCCTGAGCAAGATTCACTTTAGTAACAACAACAACAACAACAACTTTACAATCCAGACAGGATTTTAGCAACAAACAAGGCTCTGTTGCTCAGCTGGTCTTCTTTAGTCGGTGGTTGCTAGACTGAGGTTACTAACTTGTTGGTAGGATGGTCCTTGTTGGTGGTAGGTGGTTGTTATGGTGTTCAGAGTTGTTCCTAGGGTGTTAGTAGGTGGTGACTGTGGTATTGTGGTTTTGTCACTGACTTGTGTAGGTGGTTCTGATAGTGTTGTGGGTGGTTGCTACAGTTGTTTGTCTTTTGGCTGTGATTGATTTGATTGGCTGTGGTTCGGGGGTGGTTACTATGGTTGTTACTGCATCCTAAGAGTCACCACAGAAACACTGAAGCATACGGGTAAAATGACAAATCTGTGTTAAACTGACCTTGCAAGGTTGTGAACTATTGGTGAGTTCAAGCAGTGGACTCTGGAAAGACGCCCAATCATTCGTCATAGGACCATCAGGCGCAGTGACGTATAAGAAATGACCTGCAACAGAACATCATCATCATCATCATCATCATAATGACAATTGGGTTTATTTCCATCCATACAAATAAAAGTCTAATAATAACACATGAGTCCCGTATGAGCACAGAGGTTTGTACCTGATATGCTGTTGTTGGAGTGGTCCCTTCCTGGTCCTTTCAGAGGCTCTGTGGTGGAAATGTTGTCCTGACTCGTTCTGACCCATTTCAGATTGGACAGTGACCTGAGGTCCCAGTCACACAGGCCTTTCTCAAAGTCACAGATCCTGATCCCAGCTGGAGACAAAAACAAACACACATCTCCCCTCACATCCAAACTGTAAGAGCTCAGTGTGATCGGCAGAGCTCCTCAAAGGAAACAAAAACAAGATGTTTGTGCCAACTTCCTGCCAGATTGAAGGAGAATATGCATGTTGATGTCTCACCACAGTCTTCCTCATCAGTTCTGTCTCCACAGTCGTCGGTGTTGTCGCAGACTTGCCGATGCTCCACGCAGCCCCCGCGCTTACAAGCCAACATCCCCTCTGGACACGTGTCTCCTGGGAGAGGAGCTGAGGACGGATGGACGCAGGACAAACAACATCACTGCACTATCAAAGTACACCGAACGAATTTAACACTAAAAACTACTAATACCATCAATAAAGATATAAAATAAAGTTCCTACAATGAATTCAGGGACGTTTTTATTTTGGAGTGTTCTGTGAGCAAACTAAACATTTAACCATAAAGCTACAGCCAGAGTCAAATTCAAAAGGAAGAAAATCCTTCAATGCTACTTTCTCTGGGGTTAGGACGTTCCTGCACGCTCATAATTGCTCCTGCTGCCCTACAGTGCCGCCGGTGTTTTAAACTTTTCCTGACACAATTTTAATATTTGAAATGAAAGTGAAGACAAAACAGTGAAATTCAAAAATTCAAACCTTATATCACCAAAAAGGGAAAGTTTAGTTCCAATAGAACACAAAGACTCACAGGGCAGAGCACAGTCCAAAAACTCCAGGTGGTCTATGGACACGTCTCCACGCTGTCCCACTGAGCGCCGTGAGGACAGACGGATCTGGAAGGTTGTTGGGATGCGGCCCAGAAAGATGGTGGCCTCCCTCCAGCCGCGCACACTAATGACCTCCGGACGCCAAACCACGGCCTCTCTAGAGTCCTGGTGAAGCAGGGAAGCCCACAGAGGTGTGGAGCCCAGGCCCGTGTGACCTTCAGGCACAGTGAGACACGACGCAATGACACAGTTGGATCACATGGTCCTGGGTTACAAAAGGTCTCCAGAACAAGGCAAAGGGGCATACATGCTTCACGTGTGCCATCACTGCACTCACATTTAATCTCAAACTTTGAACTCAGAAAGACCAGAATAAAATTTAAACTCGACAGAAATCCAAGTCAGGAATGAATAACAATAAAATAAATAAAAAGCATTTCTTTCACAAAAACAGTGAGAACAATCAAGGTCAACAAAGTCAAACAGATGACCTCACCTGAGTCCCAGGTGAAGTATCTGAGGCGAAGGCGACATGTGGGTGACGACTGCTTCATCACGGGCGAGATCAAGACTGCGGTGTTGAGCGAGTCTGTCCTCACCGCCGTCACGCCCAGGAACCAGCCTGCAGAAGGCAAACAGCCTCTGTGGTTCATCAGGCTTCATACTGGGGACACAAATCCTGGATACAGGCTCAAACTCACAACCTTTGGCCCAGGGATGGACTCAAATTTCTGACTGACACATTCTGAATGAGACCTCGCCCATATATGGTCAGATACGTGTGTGGACGCTCTGTTGGGCTTGAATCAATCTTCCTTGGTTCGTTTCGCCACAGTGTCCTTACCTGTAGCCGTCCCGATGGTGAAGTCGGAGGCGGGGCCACTGTCCTGCAGGGCGCGGCCCCTCTGACGCCGCTCCCAGGTGTACGCTGCATTTAGGGACTCGTCGCGCCAGCCGCAAATTCCCCCCTCCTCAAAGTCACACTTGAACGCCTCCCCTCTGTAGCCTTCAGAGTGAACGGAGGACCGATTAGAGCTTTGATACTGAAGGAGGCATCAACATTATCTGGAAGGTTTAGCTAATGACCGATTTAAAGAGGAAAACATTTAATTGGATGATTAAGGGGACGTCCAGGTTCCCTGAGATAAAGACCATAACCCAGACTGTCCACTGAGTGGCGCCTTTGCACTGAGCACATGGTGATAGGCAGGGGGATTGTTACTGTCCTGACCTGGAGGACCTTTGTGTCATTACGGCCTTACAGTTGGAAATGAATGCCACATAACATGACAGTGTCTAAACAATCTTCACTGTGAATGTTCTGTGTATATAACTGTGGGATTGGGATCCAATCAATGACCAATGTTACATTTCATCTCAGAGACGGAGTCAGGACAGTCTACGCTGCCTTGGCGGAGGTATGAGCTCTCAGGAGTCTTACCACAGCTCTGCTCGTCAGTGCAGTCGGAACAATCGCACACAAAGTCACATTTGCGCTCAGGCGCCTGGCATGGATGAGAACCGGCAACCTCTGCAACAAAGAGTATGAACCATGAGTGCAGAGCAAGAAGAAGATGATGAAGAAAATGAAGAAGAAACCTATGATAGCTGTTTTACTTCAAGTACAAATTCAAACATTTATCTTTAAAATATAGCAAAATAAAGTGTCACGCAGATGTACTTCCTGTGTTTGTTTGTGGAGGAGAGTGAAACAGCTGAGATGAGCTCAGCCCAGAGTCTCATTCTCTTATCAAGAATAATTACTGTCTGAAACTTACAGGGTTGCCAATGCCAAGGCTCAAAGGCCACGGGGAAGTGGAATATTGTTCATTCTTCCAAAGGTCTCTGACTAACAGCAACGACTTCCCTCTTCACTGCCAATACAGCGGCCAAAAGAAACATCTGAATGAACTCGACCACTGAGATTCTGGGTCGATTGATAATATCTGAGCCTGACACATGAAGTGACTTAAGGTTTTGTTGTTCCCTGTAACCTCCGTTCACTTGATTTCTGATTCAGAATTAAAAGTCGGAAATCAAAACACAGAAGCGTTTCATTCAATGTTGCCAACAAAAAAGAAAATACTTCTGTTTTTTCCCCTTTGAGTATTTTAATTAGACTTTATTCAAACAGCTTTACAGGAATCTGGGGGGAGGACAGACGACACACACACATACACACCGTATTAAAAATTATAATTATAAAATTCTACAATCATTGGAAATTTTTGTCAAATCTGAGTTTCATCAAATTGTACAACTCATCTGCTAAGTAATGTAAATCAAATGTTAAACTGGTTTTAAGACTCTTACTTGATAGTTTAGGACTTGACTTGTATTTGTGAGATTACCTGTTTACCAATGATCAGGTTAAGCTAAGTTAAGGTTAACTTAAATGAACTCTTACCGCACTGCAGCGTTAGGAGCAGAATGACGGCCAAACTTGTCCAGGACGCCTCCATCTTCTCTTCCTCTCCTCTGGATGGGCCCGTCTGCACTCTCTTACCTGTTACCTCTGACCCCCTTCACTTTGACTGAGAGATAACACACGGACTTTATGTTCACCCAGCATGCACCTGTGTCCGGTCCTGTCGTAAAAAACGCTTTCCCATCAGTGACGGCTTCATCTATTGCTCAATGAGTGATGCATTCACTGACCTCTGCTGCGGGCCAATACTCCACTCAAACTTATCCAAACCGAAATAACTACGACAAAGAGTTTCAGTGTGTGTGTGTGTGTGTGTGTGACAGTGATAGATACTGGAAAAACCTCCTCCAGACTTCAGTGGGGTTACAGAGAAATCATGCATCCATATTTGCATTTCTGATGTCGACTCTCTACTTGATGTGTCTCTGACCTCTCTGACCTCTCTGACCTCTCTTTGACAGACCTGCTACATGCATTACCTTTCTGTTTACATCAATTAAATATTACTGAAATGATTTTGTGAACACTGGGTGCAAAAATCTCCTCCCCCGACTCACAGGATCCATTTCAGCCTAATGCAAATGTTCAGCGGCTCTTATCTTTAAATGTGGTTGTCACTGTTTGGTAGCTGCGAAGATTCTATCAGCTGTTACAGAAAGATAAGATGTAATGGAGGCAGGTGACTGATTCCCTCATGTTATTACCTCACTAATATGAATCTAGCAGCCATTAAACTTAAACTCAATCTAAGGGCCATTTAAGGTCTTATCAGCAAACCCAGGTTCAATCCTATTGAACCAATCTGACTGAACACACACACGGGAGCTGAGTGCAGTCTGAAGGTGAGAATTCAACCAACTCCAGTCATAATAAACTCTAATGAGCTTTTATTTGACTAAAAAGTTTAAGTTTAGCAAAAACCAAGCAGTGCCAGGAGCCTGAGAGCGTCACCGCCTCAGATCGGTGTTCGCTGCTCGCACCATCCTGCATGAGAGGCCAGACGCCACCTCTCAAGTCCTCTGAGTCTACATGGTGGCAGTCCAGCACAGGGCGAGTCCAGCAGCAGCAGCAGCAGCAGCAGCAGCAGGGGGCGAGTCCGCGTGGCTCAGTATCCCTCGTTGTCCCACGTCACCTCGTAGTCTGGATATCGAGCCTTCAGCTTCTCTGTGCTCACCGCGTGGTTCGCTCGGCCAAACCCCTGACGCAGGAAACAGAGGGAAGCGTTAGGTTTGAAGCGGCACCTATGTGTAGGCAGAGTCATCTAGAGTCCCGTACCATGGAGTATCCGTACACGTGGATCTTCTTGGCCTCGGGGTCGTGTTTGATCCGTCCTCCTCCCACACACTCACAGTCCAGGTGGCCTCCTTTCTCCAGCTCCTCTGACACCTTATCATAGATATCAGCTGCAAACACACGGAGGGACAGAACAGGACAGGAGAGGACGGGAGAGGATGAAAGAGGACAGGAGAGGTAAGGAACACGGATAAAATTATCCCCATCCCTCCAAACAGGACCGAACAACTCCAACTCTGGGTGAGTGAGTGAGTGAGAGTGTAATCTACTTCAACTATCCTGTTTATAATTCAAAAAACAGGTGAGGTTTACAAAGTTCAACCATCAATAATATAATATAACAACCATAATAAAGGTTTATCTTATCTTATCACCCAGATTTAACATCATGGAATATAAATAAATCAGATTAATCGACAGTGACAAGCTTACACCTAAACACTTGATCAGAATGTGAAGAACTCCATATAAAATTCAATATTAAAATGTTTTTTAATATCAAATCAGACATCCATGACTTTTCACAAACATCCTCATCTTCGTGTGACTCCGTGTGAAACAGCGCCCCCCGCGGCCTCACCGTGGTACTCCGCCCAGCCGTAGCCCCGCACGATGTCCGCCTCCGCGTCGTCTCCTTCCTCCCGGCTGTGGACTCGGATCAGAACGTACTTGAACACGCCGGAAGGGTCGATGTCGGCCGGCGGGATGTTCGCCATCAGCGCCGCGGCCCGCGTCTGCGTGCACATCTCACCTGCGCGTGCACAACTCACCGCCAAAACGCACAGAACACACGCAACGCAGAGCTGAATGAGCAAGCACCGGAAGTCCGCCGTTACTCCCGCGGAAACACGCACAGCTTCAAACAGATTAACGTGCGATTATATCGATATTTAATTAATATTCACGTGCAGCTCAGAGTGATCAGACTGAAACCAGCTGCTCAGGACTACTTCCGGGTTTGCCCTTCATATTAAAAGCATAAATTTTGCGTCACTAATCGAAATCGGAACCTGGATTTTATAAATCCTCCACACGCACACTTTCTTTATCATTTAGCCTGTTTCATTTTACAAACGTGTTTTTGATTAGTTAGCAATTTAGCAACAAATGACGTCAGGATTAAACAAATGATTTGCTTCTCATCTAGCATATTTTATTCGGAACGCCTCAGCTACCTTCATTTCCGGGTTAATGTCTTCCTGAACGCAAGGCATGATGGTAAATGTTGTGCGAAACAGAACACAACGTCTCCATCGGGATTCTTGTACAAAAACATTTATTTAGTTCACTTTGCACCTTTGTTACTTTACAAAATAAAACGATAACACAGAGATTAAACGTAAAAAATATGAAAATTTAAAACTTAACAACAAAAGTTTATTTATTTATTCCTGAATGTGGATTATTATAGTAGTCACAAACGTCAGTAAAGGAAAATAAATTGCAAGAGAAAATAGTTTAATAATCTAATAACAACTTGACTAAACTTTTATTTGTGCAAATGAGCGGCTAAATATGAAACAAAATGGCTCAACTGGATGCAGACTGAAGTCTAAAACCTTTAGTGAATAACTGAACACAGAAAGCTTAAACGTCTGAAGTCAAACATAAGAGAAGAGACTAAGTCTGTCAGAAGGAGTTATCAAGGTTCTAAGTGTATATCCAGTCCCTCTCTCACATGGAGCCTCTTCTTCTGGATTGTAATTTAGAAAATAATGTCTAGGAACAAGACAACATAAGGCACAACGACCCGGAAAGTGTCACAGCTGATTAAAGATTTTTACTAGAAAATGTTAAGTTACAAACCAAATGTAATCTCCTTTGAAATCGAGGGAACCAGACTCCGTCCCGTTCTCGCCTCGTACCTCCTTCCTCCCTGAATGTCCCTGCTGAATCTCAGATGTTGCTCTCACTGTCGATCCCTTTGTTCCTCTCCCCGCGAGCTCGGAGGAAGACGAAGCCCACCACCGCCGCCAGGAAAACGACGAAGAGGAAGAGGAGCGTCCCCCAGGCCCCGGGGGTCAGAGCCTTCCTCAGCGACGCGCCCTCTGCTGGCAGCAAACTGCTCAGGCTCAGCATGTAGCCCAGCGCCCAGCCCACCGAGGTGTCGCCCGCCTGCACCGACACAAACAACACAACTGCAACTTCACAACACCTAATGTTCTTTTCCATGACATGTCTGCAAATCTGCTGTTATGAACCTCTACCCCACTACTTGGGGGCAGCAGTAGCTCAGTCCATCGGGGACTCAGCTGGGAACCAGAGGGTCGCTGGTTCAAAATGTGTTTTTGTAATATGATGATGATGATGATGTCTCACCTTCTTCTGAAATGAAATCCGAGGGAAGGACTTCTCATCGAAGCCGTAGCCTCTCAGCATGAGAACCTGGATGAACACTGAGGAGGCACAGTAGTCCGGCAGACGCGACTTCTCCTCTGGAGCGAGAAGAAGCAACTGGAACAACATGGAAGAAGGTGTGGGAATTGAACAATGACGTTAAATCTGCCAACATGATTTTGACATCTAATGATTGCTTGGTTCCAGATTCCTTCACAGTCTTTTCTGGTTTACAAGACAAAATGGACTGTTTAGGACTCATACTTTAAGGTTTAAGACTTATTACCTACACAAAAAGTACTCCTTCGAGCCGGAGTTGAACCAGCGACCTAAGGATGCCTCCTCAGTCAATCTACAGTCCTCCGCTCTACCAACTGAGCTATCGAAGGGTGAAAAGATCCTCTATGCACCCCAGGCAGGACACGCAAAAACAGACAATTGGTGTTTACACAGCTCAGGGGCCCTCTGTGTGTGTGTGTGTGTGTGTGTGTGTGTGTGTGTGTGTTTGTGTCTGTGTGTGTGTCTGTGTCTGTGTCTGTGTGTCTGTGTGTGTGTGTGTGTATCTCTCTGTGCACTCTACATCCCTTCGATAGCTCAGTTGGTAGAGCGGAGGACTGTAGAGGCATCAATCAGGCATCCTTAGGTCGCTGGTTCAAATCCGGCTCGAAGGAGATCTTTTTATTCAGATCAGTTGCTGCTTCAACCACGAATTATACTGTACTTCAGCTCATACAGATGAAAGACACAAGTACGTCTCCAAAGTCCCTGCTGGACTAACTATAGAACACTTTATTGTTCAGCATCATCAGGTCGCTGGTTCAAATCTGTCCTGCTCTGGTCGGTTGCTGCTTGTACTGCAAATTATACTTCAGTTCATACAGCCGAGGGACCAAGTCATTACTTTTACAAGTCAAACGTGAAGTCCAAGTCAAGTGTGTAAGCTTCTGTCCTACCTACTCTTTTTTTCCCCAAACTAATGATTCCTGGGTTTCCCCTCTACAGTGCTTTCTGGTCTACAGGTCAATATGGGCTGTTTAGGAATTAGACTAGTTTAAGACTTGTGATTTCAGACCTACTTTCACCAATAGAAAAAGTACTCCTTCGAGCCAAATTTGAACCAGTGACCTAAGGATGCCTGTTCTTTCATTCTATAGTCCCCCGCTCTACCAACTGTTACCAGTTTTTAACACGTGGAAATTGCAAACAAACTGCTGAGTCAGCGAGTTAAAAGCACTTTACCTGATTGAAACTCATCCAGCAGAGCTTTTGTGCCGCTTCGTCCATCTGAGCGGGCGTGCTCACTGAGAGCCCAGTGACCCTTTGCAGGAAGGAGTGAGTGTAGAAAAATGCAGAGAACGCCTGAAAGCAGCGAGAGGACGACAAGACACACAGACGAACGTAGAGAAACAGATCAATCAGAGACGATCTGAGACGAATCAGATCAAACATAAAAGCTCAATACTCAGATCATTTAACCAAAGTGATTTCTACTGATTCTAACTGTGATTTTGTGTCCTCCTGTTGAACAATAAACAGTGTTCTATAGTTTGTCCAGCAGGGGGCTCTTCAGGTTAACCTGCCTTCGTACATGTATTTGACTCACATATGGGTTTTTAGAAAAGGACACAACAGCTTAAAGGTACTGAGTCGGGTTCTGTTTCTCACCATGAAGCTGCCGGTGATTTGGGGCTGGAACACTTTGTCAAAGGAGCAGCGTGAGAACGGGCAGCTGTCGAAGGAGAACATCTGCGACACGTTGCCCAGGCAGTGCTCGTAGTGTCCGCTGCCCTGGACCACCACGGAGGCCTGGGGGTCGTGGGGGGTCGGCCTGAGGTCCGCCGTGCACGGAGAGCTGAAGATGCTCTCCAGCTTCACCGTCACGCTGTGGCCTGCTGGGTAGCATGGGTGAGGCACTGTGGCCGAGAGACCCTGAGACTGTGAGAGAGAGAAAGAGAGAAAGAGAGAGAGAGAGAGCAAGGGAGAGGCGGGGGCACATAGATAGAGAGATACAGAAAGAGAGAGACGGACAGACAGAATTAGAATGCAATGTTTCTTTCTCTTTCTCCCCTGGTTTGCATAACCCTTCGATAGCTCAGTTGGTAGAGCGGAGGACTGTAGAGTGTATTAGTAGGCATCCTTAGGTCGCTGGTTCAAATCCGGCTCGAAGGAGAAATTTTGACTCTTGTTGTCGGCTGCTCGTACTCCAAATTATACAGACGAGGGGCCAAGTTATGACTTTGCAGGACACGAGTAGTCTCAAGTCAAAAGTGAAGTCCACGTAAAGTCACAAGTGTCAAACCTTCTGTCCTAAAAAGATCTGATTTTTCCAACCTAATGATTCCTGGATTTAAGTCACCAGTCCTTTTTCAGTCTTGAGCAGGGCTCTCCAACCAGGCCTACAAGGACTCGCGATCCAGCAGGTTTTGTCTCCTGCCTTTAAACTCATTGCTTGCACCTGGTATCCCAGTATCTGAGAACTCACCTGAGAACTTGGAATTCAAGGTTCAGGCAATTAATGTAATGGCAGGATAGAAACCCCATGAACACCTAGAACACCTTGGTGACCGCTGCTCTACAGTGCTTTACTTGGTCTACAGGACAATATGGAATGTGTAGGACTCTAAGGTTTAAGATGTGTGAGTTGACTTAGTAGCTAAAGTAAAACTACAAGCAGCCACTGACCCGGGTAAAAAAGTTCTCCTTCGAGCCGGATTTGAACCAGCGACCTAAGGATGCCTGGTTTATACATCTACAGTCCTCCGCTCTACCAACTGAGCTATCGAAGGGGGACATACAATAATACACACACACACAGAAACACAAAGAGGCGGGGGGGGACGCCCACAGACTGGACACAATGCGTGTGTTTATCCTCCCTGGTGGACAGTCAGCATCCCTTCGATAGCTCAGCGGTAGAGCGGAGGACTGTAGAGGCATGAAGCAGGCATCCTTAGGTCGCTGGTTCAATTCCGGCTCGAAGGAGAACTTTTTGTCCAAAGTAAATTCCAGGTCAACTGACGAGTGTGAAAGCATCTCTCCTAACAAAGTCACATTTTGACAAGCTATTGATTCTTGGATTCCACCAGAGCTTTTGTATCTACAGGACATCATGGGCTGTTTAGCTCTAAGCTTTAAGACTTGCGACTCTAATTACCAATAGAAAATGTTTTCCTCCAAGACAGATTTGAACGAGCGAACAATAAACGCTGAACAACAAACAGCGTTCTATAGTTTGTTTAGCAGGGACGTTGGAGACGTACTTCTGTCCAGCAAAGTCATGACTTGGTCTTTCATCTGAGTTGAGGTGAAGCAGCAACCTATCTCAGTAAAAAGATCTCCTTCGAGCCGGATTTGAACCAGCGACCTAAGGATGCCTGCTTCATACCTCTACAGTCCTCCGCTCTACCAACTGAGCTATCGAAGGGATGCTAGCAAGCAAGCAGGGACGACACACAAAGACAGACAATTAGTGTTTACACAGCACATGGATGCATTGTGTCCAGTCTGTGGGCGTCTCTCTCTGTGTGTGTGTGTGTGTGTGTGTGCGTGTGCGTGTGCGTGTGCGTGTGCGTGTGCGTGCGTGCGTGCGTGCGTGCGTGCGTGTGTGTGTGTGCGTGCGTGTGCATGTGTTTGTGTGTGTGTACAGCACCCTATATCCCTTCGATAGCTCAGTCGGTAGAGCGGAGGACTGTAGAGGCATGAAACAGGCATCCTTAGGTCGCTGGTTCAATTCCGGCTCGAAGGAGAACTTTTGACTCGGGTCAGTGGCTACTTGTAGTTTTACTTCAGATACTTTTGTCTTAAGTTCAAAGTAAATTCCAACAATTCTCTCCTACCAAAGTCACATTTTTACAAGCTAATCATTCCTGGGTTTCTCCTCTACAGTGCTTTCTGGTCTACAGGACATTATAGACTGTTTAGGATTCATACTTTCAGGTTTAAGGGATTTGAGACCTACTCCTACCTTTTCTAATTACCAATAGAAATTCTTCTCCTTCAAGCTGGATTTAAACCAACGACCTCAGGATGCCTGTTTCATCTACAGTCCTCCGCTCTACCAACGAGTCAGCTTCCTGTCGTCGACTTCACTTAAGTCTGTACAGATGAAGTGAGAATACAGTCCTATGGTTACCTTGACGACGTGGGCCATGAGTCTCTTGAGGACCTGGTCCTTCCCGTAGCACAGGTAGCTGTGTGTGTACAGCGAGTACTCCCGGCCATACAGCTGCAGCTTCATCGTATCCTTCCTGTCCTCCACCTTTTCCTGAGTCGCAAAGGTTATCTGGGTGGACGCTCCGCCGAAATCCAGAGCTCCCACTGTGGGTCGGCCGGTGCTGAACCAGTGACCCATGAAGCCGTACTGCAACACAACAACAGAGACAACAGAGGTTCCAGTTTGACAAGCAGAGATTCTGCAGCCATCATTTGACTTGTTTCTATGGCAAAGTGATGACTAGCCTCAGGAATCGAGAGACGTCTCCCAGCAACTGTCAATGTCAGGCATGCTTGAATGATCACTTCGCAGGTTTGACCACAACTTTACACAAGATTACGAAAGAACTCCACAACATTTGGGATATTTCATCATTTTTCAAAAGATTTTTATACCTGGAAAATATCCGCGTGATTATGAGTTCACAGGCTCTGAGGTCAAGAGGTCAGGCAAGGTCAGCAGTCAAGCTTGTGCTCGTGAGGAGAGTGAGTAGAGGGTGTTGGGTGTTATTGACAACTGATTGGTTTATTGTCTTTGAAGTAGGCTAAGTCCTCAGCAGTGAGGACCATGATCCATCATTTCACAGGAAGCTTCAGATCACTTCCAGAATTCTCCACTGGGTGGCGCTGCACCATCAAGAGACTGTCACCTTTGGCGCTCTGACGCTTTAAAACTTTTGACCCCAAGGACACCTGAAGATATGAGCTGTGGTACCTTGATGAAGTTCTCCAGCAGGTAGTTAACGGTCACCCAGCCGTACGCTCCCTCCTCCTGCCCACTCAGGATGCTCGCACCCTGGTAGCTGAAGGGATACGACTGGATCTTATCACCCACCTCCTGGAGGATCCGAGAAGACTCTGCAGGACTGGAGATGCTGTTTGGGAGAAGAAGAGTCAATGTGTGCCAAACGATCACAAACATGCAGGCAAAACACAAAACAATGAATCATATAATCTATGATTTAAAAATAATCTTTAGTTGCAGCACTTACATCAGAAACATGTTCAGTTTGGCCAAAGAGCTTCATAAATATTGATTCTTTCGTATTTTCTTTTGGTTCAAATAAATGTCTTTTCAAGCTTATTATTCCTCACTGTTTCACCTTTGACCCTTCACGTTGTAAAGCTGCCATAAACACCAGTTGAGAAGCTTTAGGGGGAAATCAGTTCCACATGTTTGTCTACAGGACAAACGTTTGTGTGTGTGTGTGTGTGTGTGTGTGTGTGTGAGCTGGTAAACTGACAGCAGACAGGCTAATAGGAGTAAATTAGATTAACTGTCTCGCCTTTTATCTTTGCGCTGTTTCATCTTTGCACCACATTCTTTCATCCAGACCATTCTTTGTGTGTGTGTCCTTCATGTCTTGTTTCTGTTTGTCTGGCTGCTATCTGGACGTCTCAAAATGTTAGAAATGCATATGAGTGAAAGAAGAGAAGATCTACATGTTGGCACTAGTCGGCCTGATGGCGGGGCTGAGAAACTACAATCAAAATTCTCTCCCCCAACCTAATCAATAACAAATCAGATTTCATCATTGAGAGAGAGAGCCAGACTGCTCCGCCTTGGCAGAGGTTTGAACTCTGACTGTGACGTTTAGGAAGGTGGGATATCAATAAAGATTGTAACTATCTCATAGGTCTGGAATGAATCAGCCACAAAGAGATAAAGAAGCAAAACATACCGTGTACACCCACCCACACACACACGCACACACACGCACACACACGCACGCCGACTCACTGCAGCAGTCTCATGCCGGCCGTGGCGCCCAGGTACACCGGTGTGACCCTGTGTCTGTCCTTGGGGACATCCTGCACCGCCTGCTCCATGCAGGGCTGCAGACTCCCCGCCGCTCCCCCCCGCTGGCCTGCGTAGCTGGAGATCCCTCCACCTGAGACCAACGGCAACACAACACAACACAAACCTCAACGTGCTGAGTCTTGCTTGTGGTTTATGACAAACTGCTGGAGAGGATCCAGGTTCAAAGGGCTCAGTGCCACTGTGTCATGTTAAGTCCAGACTCGGGACAAAGATGAACAATGAAATGGTTCAATCTAACATGTTGAACTGTTGCTCATGTGGATCATGTGGATGGCCGGATCAATAGATTGATGTAAACATTGTTTTTCTGACTCAAACTGTCATGACAACCTGATTTGTTCTGCCTAAATGTGGTCCGTTTGAGGCCGTGCAGTTCAGCCTGGAGGAGGACTGATCCGCTCCACTGATGGCTCTGCTCTGCCCGTCCTCACACAGAGCTGCGACCTCACTACCCTTCTAACCTTCACTTCGCCGGGCCCTCTATCAGACTGCAGATTCACACACGCTGCATGTTTGCATATCGTTCTCACGTCTGATAAGGAGTTACAACGTGAAGCCTAAAGTTCAGCACCGACTCCGCCTTACAGTCTGCGACAGATACAGATACAGATACAAATATAGATCCAAGGTGAGGCTCAGGTTACACACAGGTTTAAGGTACCGCAGCTGTTACTTTGTCTTTAGGCCCGAGTGACAACAAGACTAATTCTCTAAGTCCAGACTAGCTCGGCCTTGGGGGAGGTATGATGCTCTGGAAGTGGAGCGGTTGTTCAGCGGTTCTGCTAGAGGCTTTAAGCAGCGAATAGAAATAATGAGGCTGCTAGAAACGTCCTTAACTTTACAAATAAAGGTCAGATTTGCACAAACATTTGCATAACAGAACAAAAACACCTAAAGCAAACTTTCCGGGATAAATCTGACATGTTTCAGTTTTTTCCTGCTCATCAACATGTACTGAACGATCTCCACCATGAACATTCCAGATTTATCACTGTATGTCTCCTAAAAAAAGAAAGACGTATTATATGCGATGCTGACTGCCAGTCTGAGCTCCGCAGTTTCGTCTTTGCTGTGGATGACAGACGTAAGACAAAATGTGCTGACTCACCCTTCACGTGGCATTCACTGTGCTGGGTGACCACGCCGGTGCCGTTCTGCTTGTCTGCTGGCCACTTGTAGATATAGAAGGCCGTGTGCGACGACCCCGCATCCACCACGATCCCGTACTAGAGTGAGAGGCCACGTGATGAAGGAGGTGGATGACGAGCGGCAACCGTCCAATTAAGCACATGAAAGCACATAAAGGTTTAAAATCGTGACCTGGCTGATCTGAGGAGGGATTACAAAGGCTTTCACTGGCACCTGGGAGTCATTTGGCTACGGAAGAGGCGAAATGGGCCAACACACCCAAAGCCGGGCCAGTGGGTATCATATAGCAGCTTTACATGTTTGTGGCGTGGGTCAATATGTTCAGGAGCACAACACGCATGGGCCAAGTTTGGTTACAGACGACTGGTTCATTCATGAGCTACAGCACTTTGTAAAGAACAAGCCCCGCCCACTCCGCTTTGGCAGCCAATTAGAGCAAAACGGTAAAAAACAAATAAAGAGGCAGACACATTTGGGTTTTTAAAGCTTCAGATTCAGTTACATGAGCTTTGCCCACTTTTATCATGAGGAAACGATGTGCGGGTTGTGTTTGGCTTCACTCTTCTGACATTTAAACATAAATTATGGCACAGATATCAACAATCACTTCCTGGTTTCTTTCTACACTTTGCAGAGGTTTATACACCTCTTCAACTATACCGCCGTATTTGCACCGAAGTTGCAACATTTACGATAACAAAAATAACGCCTGCCTCTATAGCTCCTCCCACCCGACAGTCGAGGAAACGGCTCCCCCTGTGGTGAACTGGGGTATTGTGGGCGTTTGTGCTTCTCTCAAATCGGATTCCATCAGTACAGTAGGAGGGGAGACATGATGTCATTGAGTCCAATCTAGACAAAATGAAGAGTTCGGCCATTTCTAAAAAAATTATTGATTTAATCGTAGTACAGTGGAAGTTGTAACGTGCACACAACGTAAGTGTGGGGGAGAAGGATGAATGCCAACACACACACACACACACACACACACAGTCACAGTCACACACACACACACAAACACACACACACTTTAGTGTAGCAGCGTGTGCGTGTAGTCGCTACCAGGTAACAACTTGTTTGCACAAACCAAAGCTCCAGTTACTCGTCACAGAGTCGCAGTCTGCCAAAACGCTGACGACTCGCATCCACATTTACCAAGAGGAGTATGTGAGTGTTTGTGTGTGCGACCTCACCATGAACCCCGGAGCCTCCCGGAGGTCCTCGGTGGGCACCGTCAGAAGCAGGATGGCGACGAATCCGAAGAGCAGCAGCGCAGCGGGGACGGCGGGGTGCGCGGAGCGAGGAGCCATCAGCTGCGGCGTGACCGGCGGCGAGTCCGGAGGGAAACGATGATCCCGCGCGTAAAAGCGGCAATGCTTAAAGGCGCAGGAGCGAGAGGGAGAAGCTGGTCCCCCCGGTGCGCAGGCGTCACCGCGGGCTTCACGCTTCACCTGCTGCCTGCGCTCATTTACATGTGACTGGGCTGAATGGACTCGGTCTCAGGCTTAGGCCAGGTTCCCCCCATGTGGGCACGAGTCTCCCGGTCGTCAGTCAGGAAGCTCCGGGGCGACAGGAGCCGCGCAGGGAAGAATGTGAGGGAGACTCCGGCCCGCTGCTCATTCACATTCAGGCGGGGTGGAGCCGGAATCTGCTGCCATCGAGGTTTGCACTTTGAAAACCCCAAACCGAGCGGACCGAGCGGTTTGCTCGGAGATGTTACGGAGAAACAAGGATGTCGGGAGCAGGCGGAGGAGCAGGCGCAGCAGCTCAGCGTGTGTTTGCATGTGAGGCTCTGACATGCAAACGATGAGCTGCTTTGTTTGCCGCTGCAGAGGACTGAACTCTGCACATACGACACATGTGACACATGTGGCGCTCTGCAGGTTCAACAGCGACCTCCATAGCAACACAACACACGGAGAAGTCAAGGATGTGCAGCTAAACGCGTCCATAAAGCCAAGCTGCGGCAAAGATGACTTATTGTATTTTATTACTGTTATAGAATAACAAAATGCTTTGTTCAAGCTTTTTTCATTTTTTTTCCAAGATATTGATATCATTTCTTGAAGTAATCAAAAAATTCCTGATCATGAATATGTTGTGTAATGTTGTTCTGATTCCTTTACACTCTGACTCCTTTACACTGGCTCCTTTACACTATGACTCCTTTAAACTATGACTCCTGTACACTCTGACTCCTTTACACTATGACTCCTTTACACTATGACTCCTTTACACTCATTCTGTTAACAGGTTTGGCAGCAAAAGTCAGAATTCTCAAAATGTGTCAATTAACACAAAATCAAGCAAAGTCAATTAAAGAAGCGTTCATGTCAGACTTGATGAACCAGCTGCAGTCCAGCTGCACGGCTGAACATGAACGGTGCTGGCAGCTTTAGTTCACTCCTGGGTGTGTATAAAGACGTTAAGTCACTTAACCCAAAGCAAAGGAGAAGGAGGAGGAGGAGGAGAGAGGAACCACTGAGATGTAAATGAAAGGAACTGTTTATGCGGGATGGAAAATGGAGGTGAAGGTTGGACATCTTGTGGTCACTCACAGAAGCTGCAGGGCCGTTTCCTCTGTGTGAGTGTCAGTGTGAGTCTGCTCCTTTTACAGGACACACACACACACACACAAAGGTGAGATGACGTGGAGGTTGCCCGTAGGCGTGCATGTGAATCATCTTTGTGTTAGTTCAGATGAACTCACATCCTGAACACCAGGACCTGTTCTTTGGCTCAGAGCCAGTCAGTCACCCATGATGTCTCACACACACACACAAACACACCAATGGAGACAATGAAGATTAGAACTTTGATAGATGAAAATAAAATCTCTGTGTTTACAACTTGTCGCCCGGGCAACAGGTTCAGGACTCCAATGCGCCCCAGTCTCCACTGCAAACACCACAGCTGCCTCGAGGCAACGCTCAACCCGGTGAAACGCCGCTCCCTTGTGGTGGTTTGATGCTGGAACATTAAGACCCACCCATTGGGTCTTTCGATCTTATCCAATGTAAAGATCCTCCTCATCTACACAAGGATTTAAAGCAGGAGGGTTTCAAAGAGATCTGAAGGGGTTAAAGGCCACACTGGGCAGAGATGACATAGTTCAGACACAAGATTAGTTGTTAAGTATCGTATGCAAGTATATTTATTTACAGTTGTATAAACAAGATGAATCAATGCAAGATCGTTACTGGAAGAGGTAAGAAAAACAAGTGATTCCTCCCTTAAGGGCATTTGTATATGTGTGTGTGTGTGTGTGTGTGTGTGTGTGTTGATGCATGTGAGTCATAAGTGTTCATGTGTGTGTGTGTGTGGAGCAATAATACAAGACATTCTCTGCTGCAGTCATGACACAAGAGCAGTACAACCTCCTCCACCCCGCCTGTGTTCAGCCAGATTGTATTTACATCAACATTAGTGCTTCAGACAACTTGTTTCACATGGCAAGAACAAAGTAAAGTATACGGAGTATAGCGTGTAAGCATGCATAGGCCCAAAATGACAACGTGATCAGAGGCCCAACCAAAGCCAAAGTATGGAGAGTTTGTAGATATTTCTTACAGTACTTAGTAGTAGTCTGACGAATACAGCGGTGGTACTTTAAAACTAGAGTTTGGGAGACCCCTCAGCCTAAAAGTGCTGTGCAGTGCCAGATACCTGGAGGGCAGATCGGCTTTGATCCAGCAGCAGTGGTTTCTCAGCTCCAGGAAATGGGAAACGGCCCGTTTTTGCACCAAACCAAGCCGGAGACGGCGAGTCGTGCGACGCTACCAAGTCACCTGGACCTCCTTCCCGCAAAAGTTCTCAAAAGCCAAAACCGGAGCGCAGGGTTGGAAGTTTTGCGTGAAGAACCAAGTGCTTGGTTGGGTGAAAAACATGGCCCTTTGATGCAACCCCTCCAGACTGGAAGTGAGAAAGACTGCGAGGAGAGAGAGGGCGAGAGAGAGAGGGAGGGCGTCCCCAAACACAACATGGCTTATTTGGCAAGATTTCATCAGACCGCAAGTATTATTTTCATATATTCTAGTACTTATTCTTTGCTATTTGAAGTAATAAAGACATTTAGTTAGGAAAAAACTCATGCATTTGGGAGATTAGTGCAAAATAAAGTGGTAAAATAAACTATTTATATGATTATCGTGTCTACAATGGCCTTTTAAGAACCAAAACATTTCCAGTATCATGGTGTAAACAGATGAACACACACTCTGATACACACATGCTTCCTTCATTCACCAGTAGACAAAAGTAGCTCCATATCCTCATGATTAGTCTAAAATCTGTCATTTAACATGTGTAGATAAAAACACAGGTACCTCTTGATAAAGTACGTAGGTAGGTGTAGGTCAAAGGTTTACAGTACAGGTGTGTATTGCAGTAAATGTTTCTATGGTACCTTGCCCCTATCTGGTAATGATATGTTATAAACTGGTCAAATTTAACCAAACTAAACTAACCTCCTGCAAAGTAAGTGTAGCAGTAACATCAAATATCATCTGTAAGTAAATTTAGGAGTAAAAGACAAAAACAATCATTTGACTAAGAACATACAGAAGGAAAAGGTGTGTGTGTGTGTGTGTGTGTGTGTGTGTGTGCAGGATGGGTTCTTCTCCGCATGCTCAGGGACCCAACAAATATAGAAAAGTCAGGAAACTTCCTGACGTTAAAAAGGTGCAAAATCAGATTCTCAGCCAGTTCTCCAGCAAGCGGCGCGACTCGGCCTCCTCAGAAGCTCCATCAGCAGGCAGTGGAATGAAGCTTTGGCCATGGACTTCTCTCCTCTCCTCCTTCGTGCCTCTCTCTCTCTTCTCGGGGAGCCAGTCTCTGCGTCCCCCTCTCCTCACACCACCGTGCTGACGGACGGGTCGGACAGGTTGAGTTGTCCCGTGATGTCAGTGGGTGGGTACTGCTGCAGAGGTGAAGAGGAGAAGGGAGGAAGGAGGGGAGAGGGAGGCACAAACCGCGTCACTTCTCCACAGAGTTTCCTTTGTTTCATTAGCTTATTGTAATTACTTAACATTCGCTTTGCGCTTTTAAAGGGCCGGTCCATCCTAATTACAAAGGCATCTCTCTTGGAGAAAGTTTTGATTCATGTACACAAAGTTTTTCCATATAGGGCCTCTGCTGCCACCACAGTACGGTGGAGGGAAATGGAATTACACTTGTTTGTCCGATACTCACAAACTTAAATAATTCCCATTTAGGCAAATTAAACTTAAAATGCTGAACAGTAAATCAACCAGACTGTCATGTTTGGAATGATGTCATTTTCCATTCACATCCACGACACTGTGGCAGTATGTGGGCCAGGAGGTCACCATTTTTTGGTTAAAATTGGTGAACCGACCATTTAAAATAGAACCTCTGTGCTCCATTTCAGTAGAAATCCAGAAGCAGCAGGTTCTCTAACCCTCCTCAGGCACACCAGTGTTTTACCCGCATGTTGTATTTGTTGTTTCTCTGCTTTTTGGATCAGCGAGTAGTTTGGTGGAGCCTGAGATGGGTTCAGTTTGGAGTCAATATGAGATCCTGAGAGTCGAAACAACAGCGGTTTGAATCAGCGGAAACCAGCGGCGTTGTTGTTTAAGGCCGTGTTTTCCTTTAAACTGGGCAATCACATCCTGATTTCAGTCGCTCAGGAGGAGGCGATGGTTGAAATTCCACTGGCTCAAAGTGCTGCACTCTCACACCCAGTCCCCCGCTTCACCAGGCTTATTTTAAAGCAGCGCACATTGAGTTGTAGGCGTCTGCAGCGCCGAGGAGGAGAACAGCATCCCCGTCTCCATGCAGGTGCTTAGTTACTATGGCAACAGTGACTTTGCTTCCGCCTGAGCCAAAGTCTGCTGAGTGTGTGGTCTGCTCCGGGTATGATAGCAGTAAGCCATATTTGTTTTTACAATGCTGAGGCTGAACGTAGAGAAATCTATCCTCAACAATCCCTCCTTAACCATTGTAAATATGGCCGCTCACAGATCTTTGATCTTGCAGTGTTACAACTTTGTCCCAACAAGCCAATCAGAATTCAATGTCATGGCGCTGAAAAACTAACTCCTATCACGTACCCTCAAATACATAGACACATGAAATATATTCAGTTCATGAACTAGAGCAGTGGTTCTCAAACTTGAAGCGCTCCCTCTTCCTGGTCGGACATTTTAGAGCCTTAGTGCCAGAATTAAGGCATCATTTAAGGAAAATTGTGTTGAAAAAGGCGTGAATTTCTGCAATCAAGGTGATCAAGAAATGTTATTCTAAGCACAGTTGATTATTCAGTTTATTTACATAATAATCTCATGAAGTCTACGGAGCTGCGACTCTTCTAAGACCATGTGACCTGTGATGTCACTCAAAAAGTTTGTTTCACACTGACACTGTACACACACGTTTGCTGAGGTGGCAAAAGTGTGAGAACCACCGAACTAGAACACCCAAACGTTCAGGGACCCTGTGTGCCCGTGTTAGACCTATTTCTGTGCAAACTCTCCTCTTCACTGAGTCATAAAAGTCTTATTTTTGCAATCTGCCATTGCGTTGAGATTATTTCAGATCCAGTCCAACATTCCTTTTAACAGAATTGCAGTATTTTCATTCTAGTGCAGTGATCTCACTCATTCCGCCTCATTACCAGATGCTGACAGTCGTTCCTACAATGGTCGACTCGTACCAGAGACAAGTTGAAATAATCTCTCTGCAAAGATAGATTTAATTATCAATCTCTCTCAGAAAATAAGACTTTCGGTTTCATTAACAGACGGATTTTTTTAGGTCTCAATTAAGCAAGATCTTGAAATTTAAGTGCCTCTCATCTTATGCTGCTAGAGCCAAAACATTCAAGCATATGAGCCTCAGAAGCTGCTATGATGCAACTGACGCGCTCACAAAACAGGGCCACATCCAGACACACTCAGACTGGATGTGACTCGTTCACTTGACCCGTGAGTTGCATCATCATCATCAATCATCATCATCATCATCATCTTCATCATCATCATCATCATCATATGGCTTACGGCCCCCCATTTGGGTCTGGTCATGTCTTGTACCTTGAGGGCCTGTTATGTTATTGACCCTACTGGGGTCAAGTGGACCGGCAAAAGAGAGACACTTCACCGTCATCACCACAACCACAGTCACAGGTTATAAAGCGGAATATCATCGACATCAATGAATGTTATTTCTCTACTGGTTTCTACTGGTTGCTACATCTATGACAGTCAGAGTAATCGACATGCTTGTAGAGGGAGAGAGGAGCAGTGTGGCATGTGGGTGAGGGACACTGACACTCAAGTCCATTGATATCCATTAATATAAAAGAAGAACATTGATATAAAATTAAAATAACGGTCAAAGACTGAGGATGGTAAATCTGTCATTTAGAGCATCGTTTTGCTTCGACTAAATCCACTTTTAGACATTTTGTTTTTCCACCGAGGACTACAGGGCTTCTCAAACCCTCATACAGACACATTAACAAGGGCCATCCCGCTCTTCTTCTCTTCAAACTCCACCCAATCTATTGAGAAACCTCCAGGGGAGAGCACAGGCGCTTTGGTTCAATGCAGAAACATCAATAAAGAACAAAGTTAACACAAGAGAAAGAGAGAAACACAGAGAAATCAAATCAAAGCACACAAAAAAAGTACTTTAGCTTTAACCGCGATTGGCTGCGTCTCCCCTGAGAAACACATTCAAAACGTGAGGTTAGTACAGAAACCCGGATTAGAGCCGATTGTGTTCTTTTTAGAGCCAGATTTAGGGGCCCTGGTCTGGCTGAGCTGCTGGTCTGTGGGAGCTCAACAACGTCTGGCTCCCACCCGCAACCAGCTTCATCTGCCAAGAACGGAGAAGACCTCAAACTCTCACTGTGCTGCAAGGAGGAAGACCAGCAAAGACGTGGAGCTGAAAACCACCGGTACACTGCAAACAAATCTCCACTTCAGCACTTAGTGTTTGTATATTATTCACTACATTTACATGCACTCAGTACTGCCATTACCTGTCTGAACTGTGATTAAGGCAAGAATACAATCAAGTCACACTAGCGGAATCTCAACATGAGGCGAGTTCTCCTGTTGAGAAAAGATGCTTACTGCAACGTTTACATGCCAAAACTGGAGGGGCGCTCATTAGAGTCCATACCTCCACCAAGGCCAGACAAAACAGTCCTACTTGCATAAATCTGTCTCTCATTGGTGAAATTAAACAGCTTATTGACAATATCACCTGCCGACAAGCCAACAAGCCGTTGATTAACAAAATGTAACTTGTTGTTTTGGCGCCACCATCAGGACAATTGATGTTTCATACTGTGCATAAGCAGTGAGGTCACATGTCCACATACTTGGGTTAGAGTGGACTGATTCATTCATGAGACGCAGCACTTTATGAAGAATAAGCCACGCCCACTCCACTTTGGCAACAAATTACACCAAAAACTAATGAAAAGTAAAAAACTAAGATGAACCTTGTGTCTGGCTCTTGAAAAACTAAAAAAAAGGTGAAAATCTCGTTAAGATAAAATGGGTGTGGTCGTGGAAAGGAAACCAGGAAAAAAGAGGTCACTTAGGGTTCAGAACTTATTGGCCAAAAGGTGGTTGACCACAGCGCCACCATCAGGTACCAAGACAACCTGCACACCAAGTTTCATGAAAATAGGTTCAGAACGTTTCAGGTCATTCTACTGAAAAACCAAAAAGCAAACACACCGATTTACAGCAACATACTGTACATCTGCACACAAAAACAAAGTATGTGACTCTGAGCATACTTTGATTCATGCTGATTTCAGTTGCATTGCCTTAATCTCAGTATAGTTGTAATGTTACTGTGCATGTAAATGTATTGAGAGTCCTTAAACTCTTCCTCAGTTAAAACAGATGAGTGGTGCATTGAGATCACCTCAACCTGTTTCTGTCTCTGTCTTGTTTCAGCACACAAACACCCTTTTCCAATAAACCCCTGAAACAAGTCGATCTGTAGTGGAAACAGGTTGACGTCATCTTACTGCACTTTGCATTTTGTTTCACTTTCAGGACTCAAAAATCATAGACAACATTGGCTTTGAGATTTCCAGAAGTGTACGAGTCTTTTGCGGCTTGTAACACACTGAGAGTCAAAGGTTTCACAGATTCCAGATGCCCAAACATCCATAACACCCAAAACAATAAAAGATGTTTGTCTTCACCACCTGAAAATAAACCCTGGAAGAGGCATGCAGAGTTCAGACCACAAGGACACTGAAAAACAAATCATTAAGACAAGAATTATGACAAAGAAAATATGACAAAGTAAAATTGATTAATAGAAATCCATGAGTGTAATCCTGAAATAGATGTAATTGGTAAGACAGCATGTTAGTTTCTTCTCAGCGGGACTGGCCGTCATGACGACTGCCACCTTGGAAATGGATATTGGAAATGACAAAACACGGGCGCGTGCGGTCAAACCAAAAGCAAACCGACAACGATGCGGGAGGTGCAGGGTTTGTGCCATAAAAGGAGAGGATGGAATACAAAGGATCGCGCAATCAAAAGGACAAGACGCAACACACAGATATACACACACGCACAGTTCCACCATATCACTGAGAAGGACACCATCGCCACCAATCCACGTCCAAACCAAACCAGAGGCAGGAAGGAAGAGCAGCCCAAGACAAAGACCACTGGCAGAGCGCTTTGCGTTTGTCGCCCCCCTCCTCCTCCAGAAGCGCAAACCGAATCCCGTTAAGGACCCGTCCCCCCTTCCCGTCCCCCCAAACTAGCCTGACCTGCGTTCCTGCACTGATGCCCTCTGGCACTGTAGGACTCGGTCGCCTACAGGGATGCTGAATGGATGGCTGATCGATGGTGAACGGACAGACACGTGGAGGAGGTCGCTTGAGCCGTGTGGAATGGATGACGTGGAGGATGGGATTCTCTCGTGGCCGGGTATGGGCATGTAGAGAGAGAGAGAGAGAGAGGGAGAGAGAGAGAGAGGACAGAGGAAAGAGGGTGAAAGCAGAAGAAGAGACAGGAGAGGAGAAGGAGGAGGAGAGAAGGGAAGATGTTGCTTCTTGGTCTCCTTACCGTGTCTTTGGAGGACCTACGTCTCTTGATGCTGGAGGCCAGGGTGGTACTGATGGACCTAAAAGAGGCTTTCTTTTTGGGGTCGGGCTCTGCTCTACCACTTTTCCTATCCTAAAATAAATATATGTAGAAACATTATTCATGTTCTGGGGCTGGGGAGGTGATAGCCTTGGCTTCAGTCTCAACCACCACCACCACCCGCCACCCCCGCAGATGACCTCATTTAGCTTCTAACGTTGTCAATAGAGGGTCCGTGAGAGAAAGACTAGATCATTTGGAAATGTAAAATGTGCAAAGAGGGAGAAAGAAAGCGATAAAGCCTGTTAGATGTGATCGAGGACAAATTCAATCTGACATAAGGGCTCCGTCTATCCCAACATTCAGCCCCTATAGAAATGCATTGGAATGGTTTGAGTGATACAGATGTCAGTGGGCGTGAAAGCTACGCTGGGATATTCTGCCGATACGCTCGCTCTTGCCTGAACGCACACTGTAACAGTTGCAAAGCTCCTTACCTCAACACACAAGAGGTCTCAAATAGGAAGAAGAATCAACCAAACGTGACTAGAATCCAATAGAACCCGGTCGGTACCCGAGCCAATTTGGCGCCCTCCCTCCCTCCCTCCCCCCCTCCCTCATACCACCAGAGTGCGCCCATGGCTAAACCCGGGTCTGTGTCTACACAATAAAACTCAGTGTTTGTGTGCAAAAAAATGAAAACTCATTAAGGAATTCTTACATCCTGAGTCTCTAGAGAGGAAGAGGGCTGCATAGGGGGGAAGAAAAGAAAAAGAAAATAAATTTCCATCCACTTGCTGTTAGATCGTAACACTTTAAAGATCCTTATGCAAAAGCCGAGGGGACCAAAAACTAGCAAAGCAAACATCCACATCCAAAGCCAGGCAGGTATAAAGAGTAAGAGAAGTTGTCAGAGGCAGGAGAGGAGCCACTCAAATGCATATCAAAGAGGAGAAAACAGCAACCAGTCGTCCATTGAAGCCCATTTAAAGTCATTATACCTTCCGAGGGTATAATGGAAATTCACCCCACACGCTTGGGAATGAGATGGAGTGCAATGGAGTGTGTAGGTAAACTGATTTGAGAAAAGATGACAGCCTGTTTGCCAAATAATAACAATAATGGCTGAATTGTATTTAAAGACACAGTGAAAGAACATTTAGAGCATCTTTAGCTTCTGTTTCCTATTGAAGCTGGAGATTTCTGCTGAAACAGAAGGTCACTGGAGCTGCAGTCCGTATGTTTACACACGCAGCAAGGCTCTGATATGTGTCTGTATGTAATGTCACTGTGGGCCGGCTAGTCAGGCACCGGCCAATCAGACAAGGCGAAGGCGAAGAAGAAAGCTGCTTCACGATCAAAGAAAACTGACGAGGATAACGAGGAAGTCCTTCTATATATTTATGTAGGGAAGAAGATCATCTACATAAAATGAATCTCCTGAAAAACAAACTGTGTTAAACGGACCCCGATGACATCGTAAGGATGACTTTGTAAAGAACTAATGCCACTCCTATGAGTTAAGGTTGTTGAATTCAATATAAGGTTGTTGCACCAACATGAAGGCTCCTAAGGACACCTGGGGTAACGTGTTAATTTGACTGTGACTTTAAGATAAAAACAAAGATGGGACTCTTCTGTTATGTTCGATTTGTGACAAAATGACAGCTAGAAGATGTCATTTCGAGAAATTAAGGAACTGTAGATGAAGGTTAGTCGGGTGTAAGTGGAAGATGAGAGAGTTGTTTCAGGGAGGGAGGCCCGTGGGGCGGGCGGGGCAGTGTGGTGTGAATTTCAGCATGCCAGAAGGTCATGGATGGAGGGGGGTTAGGGGGGTTTGAGAACATAGCAGAGGTAAACACAAAACAAAGAGCATGACAGATCAAGTGTGGCCAGCACTGGCCCCCGCAGGACATCCTGTTTCATCAGGTCACATGACTCAGCACTTTCTGGGCCCGTTTGAGCCGCCCATCACCCTGCCAACCGAACCTTTTCTCTCAACCTCCTGATGGGGGCTGCACCTAAAGGTCATATTCGTCATTCAATGTTTCTTTGAAGAGTTTTATAATGTCACGACACGTGGCCATCGTACTTTTTCAGACCAAAGACCAGCGCAAATGATCTCAGACTTAAATCATCATTATCAATTTGCTGAAATTGTTCATTTTCCGTTGGTCGACTAATCGATCAGACCCCATTTACACCTCGCATTAAAATGCCACCTCTGTATCCAAATATACTACCTGGATAATAACAGTCCATTTCTGGATTTATGTAAAAAAAAAAGTATCTGCATTATCTGGACTCCACCTGTATTCTGATTGGATCTCAGCAGGAGGTAGTTATGCTACTAAAGCTTCCTCCTCACTCTTAGCTTCAACCATTTGCTGAAACACCTTGTAAAAGGAACTACTGAAGATCCATTCAAAATGTTTGTACTTCAGCTCCATCTCAGCTAGGTGCCGGTGCTAGTTGTATATTTGTAGCCCTGCTAGGCTCTCGACTTTGCCTAAATACACAGAGCTCCTATCTGAAGAGGACCTTCTGACCACCAGATCCAGATCCTACAGCTCCAGATTCAATGGTGGAGTGGAGTGTTTTGATTTCCTTAGGCTCTGCTACCATCTAGTGTTCACCTAGTGTTAAGGCAGGCAAGCAGTCTGCATGGTTGTCTATGACCTAAACAAAGTAAGCAGAGAGATGAGGTTGGATGCGTTTCCTCCTGGCTCGCCCTGACTGGTATCCAATCACAATGCGAGCCATAGCAGGTGTGTATGTGCTCTGGGAGATCAGTGAGGATCACAACGTGTGTGCTGCCAGCATTTACACTTTGCCGTGTTCTTCCTTATCTGGATAATGTATCTGCATACAGATTGCTTTTTAATGCAACATGTAAGGTGTAAAGTGGGGCCTCCATTGATCCAACAGCTCAGCACTGCTCTGCGTGACGTCAAATGAAGAGGTGAGCGGCCATGGATGGAAGCTGGCAGAGGAGTGATGGGCACCACATCACCCAGTTCTAACGCAGGTGTCAATAAATAAAAGCATTTCCTGTTGGAAGATGACATTTCATGTTAGTAAATGGTGAACATCAGAGTGTGTAACAGGTTCCTGTATCAGGATCAGGATCAGGCAAGAAAAATCAGTGCCCAAGTTTCATTCATCTTTACTTTCTCCTGCGTCCTGCACGGCTGAACCTGCTGCAGTGCATTGTGGTCACTCTGAGCCCTGATGAGGCGCTGCGTTTGCACAGTCCCGGCCATGCAGGGCATGCTGGACCATCGGGCATGGCTGCACTGTGAGCAGCCGCTTGTTTCATCATAAACAGAAGCAAGCTGCTGCAGTGCGTCATCTTTATATACCATCATCACCATCATCATCATCATCATCAGGTTTTCTGACCCCATATTTCCATCCCAACAGCATTTCCATTCTCATTCCAGCTGTGCACTTCTGAGCAGCATCTGGTTTATCAGCCAGATGAAGCCGCAGTGATGTGTTGGTGCAGGGCATGCTGGGTAAACTAGGAGCTGCTAATCAATTGAAGAGAAACTGATCATAAATCTTTATGATGTAAATGCAAGGTGTGAACCGATTTCTTATCATCTTGCTGATTTTGCTTTGGGCAACTGTTAATAGAATTTTAACAATTTTAAAGTTAATCCTATCATTTAAAGTTTAAATGATAGGATTTACTTTACTTTTTACTTTAGAATTGTTAAAATTCTAATTGTTTCTTACATTTCTGTAATATGAGTGGAATAAATGGACAGACTGCAAGTTTAAGATAATTTGGAATTTAGAAGAAAAAAAACGAAAATTCAATAATTACTTAAAAAAAACTAATCAATTAAACCCTCAAGCCTAGAAATGTTCTTCCTGTTTAAAAACATTAATGTACAAATGTTGGAAAGTGGAGAGAAAATGCAAACAGGAAATCTGTGAATCATGATGTACACATTTGAATTTAGATCATAGAGATTTAGAGATCAGTGTGTAAGAGAGAAGGATCACTAAGACGCAGTGTGTTTACCCGCATTACATCACTGTGGCTGCAGTCGAAGCTGGACAATCTTAAGCATGCGATGCTCATCATGCACGCAGCTTCATCTTATTGTAAATCATCTTAAAGCAACAGATGGTGACATGGATCATTAATGGAGTTAATTTGGGGGCATCTTAAAGCTAATGGCAGCCTGCAGAGGAGGAGGAGGAGGAGGAGGCCAGGGCTGTCTGGTTAACAGGGTTGTCAGAAGTGCACATTTCCTGGGGCGTTTCCCTGTGGTGGAGGGTGGGTGGGTGGCTGCTCAGCAGAGTGCACCATCCTTATGCAGTATAAACACATTACATACAAACACATGTGCAAGCAGTCGACATGATGCCAACAATGAGACTCCAGGTTTCGATGCTGGCTGAACCTAAGAAGGAGGAGGCCTCGTGAAGAGCGGAGGGAGGGAGGTTCTCCTACACGGCCATGTTGTGGTGTGAGCTCACGGTGAACGATCTAATCAATGCACCGTGATGCCAGTGGCATTCATGCAGAAAACAACACATTGAAGTCGGCTCCCCGCTTGTGTGGCCTTCGCACGAGCCCCCCTCCCCCCCTTCCAGCAGGAAAGGCGAGTCCCCGTGGCGTGTGTGCGTGTCAGTTGTTTTAGATCCGGGGCCTGCTCGGCGGTGCTGGGAGACGAACGCGATCGTGGCGGACATGGATCTGAAGCGCCGGGTGAGAAGAGGCTGAGATCTGTGTCCCTGCTAAGCTCGCTCCATCTAAAGACGCCATGTTCATGTGTTAATGACTTCTTTTCCTACACTGAAACGAAACAAAATGAAAGCGCTTCTTCCTCCCCCTCTTTTTGCTGCCATGTGATGATCATCTGGTGAAGAAGAGGGTAGGCCTGACCTCATTAGTCTCCCTGCTCAAAACCCAGGAGGTTAAGCTGTCTCTCTGTTGCCTCCTGCTCTTCATCATCACTAATTCAGTGATTCCATGTAGACTAACACACACACACACACGTAGATGTTTGTGTGGTCAAACGCTCTGTCTGACATACATGGTTGTACCTGGCTTTCCTATTCCCTGACCCCAGATTCTGTCCTGAGCTTAGAGCTTTGTGGTTCAGTCTGGGGGGGGGGGGGAGGGGACTGAAGGTGCCTGAAGCAGAGGAGGGGGGCGAGGAGATGAAGGCGTTGTGCTCCAGTGCTTCTCAGCCACGCTGGAAGTCACTGGAATACGAGGGGGAAATCATCTGCTTCACCGCCTGAGCGAAGGACCTCATTGCTCAATTGCATCGTAAACTTTGACGTCTGTTTGGGCAGCGACTGCACGGCACGAAGCCCCTGACATGCACGATAAAGCATCGCCCAGAGTTTGCTTATTGTTGTTTCCATTATGGACATTAGAGCATATAAGGCCAAGGAACGAGGGGAGATGCTGCATACTGGGTTTGAGGGCGTTTGATCGCATCAGATTGTCGAATCAGGAAGTCAAGCTGCACAAGACGAATCTGAGAACTGTGCCACAATTTGGGTCCAAAGTGGAGCCGAGCTGTCAGAACCCAACGCTCGCTCACATCATTGAACCTTTAAGCTCTATTAGCTCTGTTAGCTGCCGGCTGCTCAGCATTGCGGCAAGAGTGAAGGGACGTAACCATGAGGTGCCGCAGCATTAAATCCACATCAACCATAATGGCTGTTGTTACTGGTGGCGTTCAGGTGTCTGGCAGCACAACTGCAGCAGAGCGTCATTGCTCTTTATCGTCTGACCTTATGAAGTCATAAATAAGCGGCGCAGCAGCAGCGTGTAAGTATTACGTCATGCCGTGGGCGTGGAATGTTGAGTTGTGAGTCACATTCATCAGGTGATTGTCACAAGGTTAATTATCTACGTCTTAGTCTAACAGCGAGCGGTGACATGGGGTGAAGATGCCTCTGCTAATCCGTTACATACTAATGAGGGGGTCCCGGCCATCGCTTGACTTCCAGAGGTCTCCTTACTGTCCTGCAGGTACACACAATACAAACAGGCTCAGGTCGGCCGCTGTTGTGCTGGTTAAGAACCTACGGGGTGGCCGCCAAGGATGTGTTAAGCCAAGGCCTCGGAGATTTGTCACCTGGTGATCTGGCATTAATGACCACCAACCAAAAGCTCCTAACACGACAGAGATGCAGAGAGACGCAACTGGACCCTCGTGAGACGGGGGCTTCGCTGGGTCTCTCGCATCCCGTCCATCCCCTTCCACCTGGGTGTGAAGTGGGCAGAAGAGGTCGGCCATACCTGCAGGTTCTTCCTCCAGACATTGACGGCCGCAAAGGCCAGCTGCATCTGCTTCCTGCGGGCGTCTTTATGGCGCTTATAAGCGATTTCAATAAAGATGAGGAAGATCCCGGCTGCAATGCCTCCAGCAACCAGCATGAAGACTCCTGTAGGAGAGCGACAGAGGGACACAAAGGGAAGAGAGACAAAATGTGAGTCGCCAACCTTGAAATCCGCCGCTCCCACTGAACACGAAGGCGTGCTCGTTCTTTTGCGTTCAGCGGTCGCCCTCTCCTTTCTCAACCAGCTCCCACTGGCGGCGCAATGGCTGCAATCTACACGATATGACTACTTATCAAAAGACCACAACTTCACAAAGCCACAGCACAAGATCAATCTACGGCACGACCACGCCGACACTAAAACAATGTAAAGGTATTGGACAAAAAAGGGCTACAGTACCTTACCACTGCAGTTTTTGTCCAATCACTTTTAACGCTTTCTCTATGGCGTAAGGACCATACCTGCCATGTTCTCAAAGGTGAGTGTGGCTGGGGCATTGCTCCTTGAGTCACACTCCTGGTATCTCACCCAGGTTTTATCTAGGTCTTCCATGAAGCCGTTCTCATGAGAACTGCAGGGGGTTGGGGGGGTAGTAGGGAGAGAGGTGACAAAGTTAATACAGGCCCACAAAGACCACAGAACCGAGCCGCTTCCTCCCAGACTTCAACTTAAAGGACCATACCAGTGCACTTGCAGGATTTGGCTTCTTGGTTAGTTTGTGGTATTACTGCAGACAATCATCCTCAGTCACCAACATATGCATTTGATTCCTTACATGTTTTGCATTCCTCAAGGCAGACGAACAGGATAAGAAAAGTCCGCACCTGATTCGTCACGCACACCTACGAATTTGATGGAACCCTGGCGGAGTTGTTGATGAATCCCGCTTGATCTTAAAATTGAATGCGCATGATTAGCAGAAGAAAAAACCCCAAAACAAAGCACGTTAAAGCTGCGTGTCGACGCCGCCGCCGAGAGAAGACAGGAAGAAGCTATAGAATCCCTTGAAGCCCTTTGAAGCGTCAGCAGCAGCACTATGGGAACAAACAAACAAACAAACACATCGCATGTGTGTACTCGGGACCACTTTTTCCAGTACGCACGGTTGATGAATGAGGCCCAATGTTCCTACTTTCCAGGCAGCCATTGACTTCCATTCTTGTCCAGTTTCAGTATCATACTCGTGCAATCACAATCAACCACAGCCTCATACTTAAATAAATGTAAACCACTGGCTGCCTGGAAGAAAACAGCAACGTTTACAAAAATGGTACAAAACGACGTACCACAGTAACCTAACTATGTCCGGGATTTGGACGAAATAGGCTAAACCGTGCAAACTCACTGGTATGGTCCTTTAAACGACACAGAGACACAGACAGCTGGACAGATGTACAGACAGACAGACACCAACTAAGACAAACAGACAGACAGACAGAGGGCAGGAGAGGGAGAGACACAGAGAGAAGATGCTAAAACAAGGTGACTGGATGCCTGTAAATGACCGAGACGTAATCAAAAATCATACTGATCAAAAATAAAAAGTCATACGAGTAATGCAGCTTCGGCTGGGACAGACCTGAGAATGGCCAGGGACACATTCTGTTTCCAGGGGCTGTCCTTGCGCATGCCTATGCCAAAGCCCGAACGGAAAAACAGCTCTCCCGTGGTCACCAGGTCGCACTTCTGCGAGGCTTCAAACTCCAGCACCGCAGAGTCCCAGATGAAAGCATGCAGCTTGCTGTGGGGGAGGGGGAAGGGAGGGGGAGGAGGAGCAGGAGGAGGAGGAGGAGGGGAAGGAGGGGGGGAAGGAGGGGGTTACGGTGCAACAGTACAATGATTTACATAGACAGTTACGGCTCCCACCCCTCTCTCTCTCTCTCTTTCTCGCACACATGAGCGTGTGTGTCAGTCAGAGTTTACCAGCAATCTCTACCGCTGCTTACGGCCCAAATGAAATCCAATGCCGGACTGGTGAGGGCGCGTCCCCCATTGGACTCACCCCATCTCAAAGATGTTGGTCTGGGTACAACCTGAAAAAGGTGCTGCTCAGCTCAGCGTTAGCTCAACCTCACCACAGTGCTGGCGACACGTCCACATCTGCTGCTGTCCCTGGGCCTCTGCCTTGGCCGGGCGATGGTCCCGGACCAGGAGGAAGACGGCAGCAAGTTCTGCTGATTCCGCCTGGTCCAGAGGTCCATGTCCCCCCCCCTGAGCTAGACTGTCCCTCATCTGCGCGCCTGCCTGACAGGTCGAGCGGCCGGCCGACCCCGTGCTCCGGTCGGCCCGGCCTGGCCGAGACTCACTTGTCACGCACGGCCTGGATGGCCTCGGCGGCACTCTCATAGTTGTGCTTCTCCATGTGGCGGTACATGGTGCTAAGCTCCACCTGTCGCCGGAAGTAGATGTCCACGGAACTCTGCTTCACCGTGGCGTAGATGAACTTGTCGGATGGGTTTCTCAGCTGCAGAAAGAAACAAAGACACAGGATTACAGTCCAGTCTCAGGTCCTGAGGCGGAGCAGAGAGCTGCTCGGGGACATCCTGTCCTCATCTTCTATCATGCCGGTTTCCCCAGCACCATCTCCACCCCACCCCCAACACCGTCACTGCACAGCTGGAGACTCAAGAGAACTGCTGCGTCTATAATTTGACAATAGTATGACATCCTCTTGACCTGAAAAACAAGCGTGTTAGGGATCTCTCAGGCCGGCTGCAAAGTTTTTTCTCGTAGGTGAGTCGGGGGCGTGTTCTTGAATATTTGTATATTTGAGCCGAGACACATGGAATCCAAATGATACTTTGACCGATCTCATGAACATTTCCTCCTGCTCACCTACAAAAAAAAAAAAGCCTGGAACGACCATAAGTACACACGGCCACAGCCAGACCAGAGCTAATGGGACTTGGAGGTCATCCCAGGTTTCTGTGCACCCTTTGAGTTGCCACGGTTTCCCCCGCCGATTAGCTGCGGAAGTGCCGGACTGACGACCAGCCGACGCCGGAGCTCTAACGGCGTCTGTGGTGCAGTTACGTCGTGTCGTTTCGCCACGTACGTACCCGCGGGTCATTGATGCCGGTGATGCGCTCCTCAGGCCGGTCCAGCACCAGGAAGGCAGCCAGGTTGGCAGTGTATGATGCCACAATGATCATGGCAAATCCGGCCCACACCATACCCAGAATTCTCGCTGAGAAGCTTCGAGGCGCTCCTGCAGGACGGACGACAACACACGTACGTTTACGTTTCACACACGCACGTGTACGTCTACGTTTGTGGCGCACAGCTCAGGAATCTACCAGCTCAGATTGGATTCATTGTTTAGTTGAGTCGTTAGCGGCATGATGGTGCATTTTTCTTTACCTTCTCCTATACCGGAGTTGAGCAGCACTCCCCAGGAGAACCACATGGCCGATGATAAGGTGAGGGCATCTTCTTCTTCTTCTTCACTGTTTACTTTAAATCTTCCAAAGGGGCTAAAGGGAAGAGATCGGGAGCATTGCAGGAGATAAAGTGAGAGAAATCAGAGAGAACCGGCGGAGCGGGAAAACCGCGGCGACGCCAGGCGGGGAGGGGGACTGAGATGAGCAAACGCAAAACAAGACTGAGACGATGGGAACGGACAGAGACGGAGCGGTGGGATGTTTGGACGCGATCTTCACCTCTGTCTCCCTGCTCGTCCACACGGAGGGAAGATCTGCAGCTTTCGGCATAGCACACACACACACACACACACACACACACACACACTCACGCCGACTCATGGATACACATGAACATGGACGCACACATGAACACACACACACACAAATGCACAGGTGCCCCTTGTACCTGAACCGGTCTAGTAGGTAAAGCATCACCGCCACCACATGCACCGAAAGACCCACCAGCAGCCACAGCGTGCTTTGGAACGGCTGCATGAACGAGTCCAGCGTACTGCGAGGGATTTCCTGCAAAGGCACACCGCATCTGGGTTAGCATCAACATCCTAAACACGTCACATGACCTCACTTTGCTCCGTCAGAGTAACACGTGAGGAGAGGCAGGATCTCCTATTTTCAGATCTATGATGAAGCACATGTAAGCATCTCCTCTTCATATTTACCCCTGTGACAAACACTATGAAGATCATGACCTCATCACCACTGGCCACACACACACACACATCCATCACTATCACACAGGGTTGACCAGACACCACAAAGAAGCTTCATGTTGTGGCCCTGATGTCCTTCAATAAATTAGTGTAATCCTTCATTGTTTTGTTGTCATTTAAACTCTATTTTCCTACATAATGATCTGAATATAAAGGGAAATACTGATGCCTCTTTGAAATATCATAAACAAAACCACAATAATAACCCCCCTCCTCCTCCTCCTCCTCCTCCTCCTCATGGTGCTGGTCTGTGGGTGCACACTGACCTTTTTCACCAGGATTGTGAGTCCTTGATACTTGAAGGGTTTGGAGAACTCGATGTACTGGGCCCGCTCGTTGTTTATGGTGAGCGGGGCCACGATCATGTCAGCCAGGCCCCCCAGCAGCTCTCCCATCATGCCGTTCCACTCCTTCTTATTACTGTTGTTCACCTGAGAGGAAAGAAATGATCGTGACAATCAGCAATCAGCAGTCAGTCTTCTTCTATGTAGCCTACAGGTTTATAGAACTCTGTATCTCTAACATCCGCAGAATGCCCCATCACGTTTCCATAGCTACTCTGTGGTAGAATATGACTGACACACACACACACGATAACCAATATCATTAGAATTGTAAATTTCTCTCTAATTGCCTTCTAATGACGGCGTGGCAAACTTTATCAGACTGATTACTTTCTGCAGGCGCCACCTCCTGCATCAAATCCTCTGATTAACTTCCTGTTCCACCCCAACCTGTTCCTCCTCTCCAGCCTGCGTTTGGTATTGATTATCGTAATTAACCTTGTGTTTCCTAATCATCTGCAGCGCCTCAGCAGCATTATGATGTCTGGCCTCAGCTGTTAGTCAATAGTTGAGTGTATTGGCTCTTCATGCTTATGAAGCCGACACTTCCACTGGAGGAGCTTCACTCGTTCACATGGAGGATTTTGGTTTGTGTTCATTTACGCTCGTCTACTACTCACTCTCTCCTGAGTTCCAAATTTCCCATCAGCCACCAGGTGCACCTCGTAGGTAAAGTTCATGGTCATTGCCAGCTTGATGAGCAGATCGATACAGAATCCATAACAACACTGAGGAACAATTGGGCGTCCTGTAACAAAACGGAAAGGATTGAAGGTTACAATCAGCCGGAGGAGAGGCATTCACTTCATGTGTCTCTAACCCTCTAAAGTCACGTTGCTCTTTTTACTTTACATTGAATTTGTCACCAAAAACGCTGCTCTGCATGTTGAGACTGCTTTTGTGGCTCAAGTAATAAATCTAGACTGTAAATAAATAAAAATGATTAGCCAAGGATGTAATGAATTTGTAAAATAAATCAATAATTCTGGAAGGTTTTTGATTATCTACTCATAAAAAACAATAAACTGATAGATACACATTTAAATAAATATACTCAATCAATGAAAATGTGTATTTAAAATAAAAAAAATGTTTTTTTTTTTATTTCAATTGCTTTTGGGAATTTAAATAAAAAAATAATCCCCCCAGTTGTTTTTGTTCCAAAACCAACATTTTCCCCTCATCCAGGTCAGATGATTTATTTTTTTACAGTGCATTTTGTGTGACAAAGGAAAGCAGAAATCAATGCAAAGTAAAAATGCTCCAATGACCAAATATGAACCTCTGAGGCTCCAAAGGCGGTGGAAGTGGACAGAACAAAATGCGTCACACGATGCACTGCAGACACACACCCACACACCCACACACCCACCCACACACACTCATACTCATACTCATACTTATACTCACACTCACACACACACACACACACACACACACACACACACACACACACACACACACACACACACACACACTCTCACACTTATCAGACCACACACACACTCTGCAGGCACACAGAGAATGGCGCACTCAGCTACATGCATACATATATAGATACCTACTGCATATATATGTATGCATCATCCAGCGGCGTGGTGGTAAAGCACACTGAGTGTAAACGTCCCTGATGTGTTACCTGGGATGGTCTCATTGGGCCCAGCGCAGATAACCTTTTTAATTAAGACTCCATTCAGTGTCATCTCCTCCTTACACGTGCCGTCCGGCATGGTGGGCTTCACGTACACAAAGGGCTCCTGGTGGATCGTCACAATCTACGCCACACACACACACACACACACACACACACACAAGTGTAAATTGTTACTTAAAGACGAAAGAAAGAAAAAGAAAGAAAGAAAAAGGAAGAAAGAAAGAAAGACAGACAGAAAGATTTACCCTGATGGTCTCACAAAATAGAGATAGTTAAGTAAAGTAAGTATCAGCCCACTTAAAACAATACGAGACTACACACTCTCCCAGTTGAGTATGTATGTGTGTGTGTGTGTGTGTGTGTGTGTGTGTGTGTGTGTACAGCTCAGTGCTGTCACACTGCAGCGGGGTCATGAACGCACCGCACCTTTAATCTTGTGGACATCTGGAATCCCTGCGGTTTCTCCGTCTCTCCTCCGGGCCAGATGATCTTCCTCTGATTGTTCATCACCACCTGCAGACACACACGCACACATACACGCACGCACACACACACACACACACACACACACACACAGGAAGGTGCTTTCACACTACACTAATGAGTCAGCCTGCTTACATAACCAGCGCTTGGCACTTTATTTATATCAGCGACCTTTGACCTCTACCACACATGAGGATTTGGGGTGTTTATTGGTATCACAGAGTGCGCCGCTGATCCTCGCAGGAATCATGACATCATCCTCGTCTGTTTGCACCATGAGCCGGATGTCGACTCAGTTGCATCATATTTGTCCCCGCGTGTTGCGTTCAAGGACTTCAGAGTTCAGCGATAGTTTGTGAATGTTGTCTGCCTCCAGAGACCCAAAGCTCCGGCTCCTCCGCAGCCTAAATTCAAATGTAAACGGTGACGCTGCGTTTATCTGGCCTGATACTTGCAGCGCCGCCTGAGCTCCGGCTGAACACGGCCCCTTTTCCCTTTTTTACATTAAATGAGGACATCGGTGTGTCCCTCCGCTGAAAATGGGACACTGGCGCCGCATGTTGAGTGTGATATGAAGCAGAGCGACCAAAGCAGCAGCAGCGGCTTAAAGGTTAATACAAACAAGAGGGAGGACTAAAAATTCAACTTATATAATTTAAACTGTGTCTCACAGCTGTAAAGAGTTAATACAGTGTTCATCATTACATCGTCTTTATGAGGCTGGCAGACATTGTCCAAACTAGGTCAGACCTCTGTCTCTTTTGTTCCCCGTGCTTCCTCTCGCCCTCCTCTCCTCCCTGCTCAGTCCGGGTTATATTTAGAATTCTCGCTGCATAAATTCAACACAGTTTCATATTGGAAAAAGCCTGAAATGTGTCGCTGCGTCCATGTTTTTGTTTGTTTGAATAGTGAAGAGTGTTTGTCACACACACACACACACACAAACGGTTGGTCACGTGTCAGGCCTGCACACGCGTCTTCATGCTAATTGTCTGAAGCGGAAGTCGTCTTCTTCCTTTAGCTTGTTGCGGTACTGCAAACACGTCAGCGTTGCCTTCAACTTCACTTTCACGCCTTACACGTTGACAAAGTGGAGTTTGAGACGTCTCGCAACCCGATTTGATTAGAAGAAAAATCAATGCACAGCTGCCGGACTGCAAATGAAGTAAAGCTTTCTTGGAATTGATCCTACAGTCCAAACTTTCCAGTGGTTTGGTTCAGAATCGCAGGTTTAACACGGAAAATAACAATATGGCAAAGCATCTGCGTACCTTTATGCTCACGTCTCTTACCTGCGTTCCGTTGTACACGCCCACTTGGATGAGTCGGCTCTTCTGGTAGTTGAGGATGCTGTAATGGGCGTACTTCCTGTCGCCGTCGTCGTTGAACTCTACGCGTCCTGTGAGGCCTTCTGGGTATTTAGATGACATCAGCACCCTGTCATGAAGTAGGACGAGGGATGAGTGCGGGGCAAACCAGAAGGAAAATGAGGGCAAACACAGGATTCACACACATCCTGAGGTATCACACAAACCTGGACCATCAGGGAAAAGTCCTGGAGATCTATGTGCAACAAAACATCCTGGATTATTAGTTGTTGTTAAAGTGGTATCACTGGACCGTCTTCGTGGTGTCACATCTGCATCTCAGCTTACCGTTTAAACAGCGGCCCCGTTTTCCAGATGTTGGTGTTCCCCACACAGCCTCTAGGTGGCTCTGTGATGTTCTCCTTCTCGAACAGCTCCTGGATGGACTGGGCCACCACAGCCACGGCGTCGTTGATGTGGGCCGACTCGTTCTTCCCGTTGATGAGCTGGAGGCCGATCAGACCTGAGAGGATGAAAACCAACACCAACCTGAGCGGAGCGCAGCCGGCCGCCGTCGCTTTGTGACGCCAAACGTGTGAAAAACACTTTTTTGAAATGAGTAATTTGATATTTGCCATCAAAAACTGTTCCATAACAACTGGTTCATATGAGAGAACACGTCACAATCTCGTCAATACGCCCAGAAAACAGCAGCATCAGTAACGTGGGCTTAGACACCAAATGAACTACATGTGTTGTGACTTGCTTGAAAAATAACAACTGCTGTCTTGTCCAAACATCACTAATGAACTAATTAACCAGTCTACAGTAAGTCCAGGTAACAGTATCACCTTCAAATAAGCGTCGTCTCAAAACTACAAACCCTGAGCTCGCACCAAAGTGCTCAGGTGAACCTGAGGTGAAACGGGTCAAAAACAGTCAAGCGGATTATTTTGTATGTTATTGAGTAAATATGACTTTCAGGGCTCAGTTTGGGATAAAAATGACAACATGCTGACTTAAAGAGTAAAATCAGTTTGTGCTGAAAGTCAGAGCTTAGTGTGTTGGACTCATTAAAACATTTAAATGCTTAACACACAACAAGCCGCCTGCCGGTTGCCGGTCTGATGCCTGCGTCCTCATTAATCCTCTCTAATCCTATGTGTGTGTTATGATGAGCCTCGGAGCAAAGCCGGGCTCAGCTCCTTGATTGGCCCCGATGTCTGCCGGATCAACGTACCGTCTGGCGCCTCGCTCAGGGCTTTGCCCGACATCTCCCGCTCGCCCACCAGCCACACGTAGCCCGAGCCCGTCATGTTCAGGAAGCGAGCGGCCTTGTACACCGCAGCAGCGTCTTCCTCACTGCAACACAACAAGTGTCCCTAATGTCACCTTCTGTCCTTGTGATGACTCATCATCCTGCACTCCTGATGTCTCTGAGGCTTTACTTTATTTTCTGGAATAATTAAGAATTCAAGTACCAAATCCAGAATTTTCAATCATTTATTTCAGTCCTACAAGTTGGCGGAGAGCAAATGTTGTTGTCCAGGGAGACAGTGAAGACTGAACCTGTCTGACCCTGAGGTGTGTTGCGGCGCTCACCTGGCGGAGAGGATGATGACCCGGGCCTCCAGCTCCTTGGCCTCCAGCAGCAGGGCGGTTAAGTTGGTGTCCTGGCTAAACTGCAGGACTTTCTCTGCCTGTGATCGGGCATAAGAAAGGTCAAGCCAGCTAAATGACCCCCACCTCCCACTCCACGCTGCCTCTTTACCTGTTCGCCGTGAGCTCGGTGGACTTTGTTTTCGAGAACGGGAGACAGAGATTTTTTTTTCAAAAACAAAAAAATCAAAGCGATCCAGGGGAACCGGCTGAACTAAAAAAAAAAGCTTGAAGGGATAAAAAAAAAAACTTTTGCATTTGTTGGCATGCAAACTGAGGGTTGTCAAGGCTCCAAAGAAGGACGTGCATGTTAGGTAGGGGGAGAAGAAGGTCAATGCAACCAGTAACTAAAAACGGGTGAAGGGGAGTGAGGGGGACGTCTCCCCCCGATGGAAAAAAACTGCCGGAGGAGGAAGTAGCGTCTGGGAAACGGATTCATCCCAAACGACCGGCTCGTCACACAGGAATGGACTTGCAAACTCTTTTTGTGTGTGTGTGTGTGTGTGTGTGCGAATCTGTGTGTGTGTGTGTGTTCAGAATACATGCATTCGTTTTTTGGAAGGAGAAAATGAAAATGATAAAAAGCCGGAGGAGGAGGAAGGGGGAGGAGCGGGCGCTGCTCACTGATTAGGGTTTTTTTTTTTTTTTTTTTTTTGGACCGGAAATGATAGATTTCTCATAACAAAAGTCATTCTTCATTTAAATCAAAGGGAGATGTTCCAAAGAAAAACTGAAAGGAAACACGTGCTACCAAGAGAGAGAGAGGGGGGGAGGGGGGTGGGGGGGCATTTCTGGGTCGGCTGGTGACCGGCTGGGCTGGTTTCTAGTTGCTACGTTTGGAAAGTTGGTGGGCGGCGTGCATTGACCATGCAAGTATACCTTAGGTCCTCGCTTGTTGTCATAGGACAGTTGGTCGAGGTTTTCATAGTTCCTTTTTTTATTCTGATGAGTAATGTGCACAGAGAAAATATGCAGACACAGAAAAATATTATAAACAGTTGAAAATGGGCAGTAAAGCATTCCAACAAATCTCCACTTTTCCGCTTCAAATCCTGGATCTTTAACGTTGGGGCTTGCAAAGGCATCAAAGCTTCGATTCTGCGAAAGGACGGAGTGTTCGGCCCGTCGCCGCTCTCCGCCCGGCTCCACGGAGGCCCGAGAGGCTTCAGGCTTCACAACAAATATATTACAGACCATAAATCAGCCCCGGACATGATGGTGTAAACGCCTGCTGTGGTCTGAGGGCGACGCCGCTCCCACACTCTGTGCTGCCTGAGACAAGCAGCCATTTTGCAGGAAGACGCAGCTTTCTTCCTGCTCAGCTTCATGTATCTTCTTGAAGGAAGGAACGGGAATGGAACACCTCCCAGGTGTTATCTGGCACCTACCGCTGTGCTACTCAAGGTGGCTTGTAGATGTAATCAGCTGCCTCCCCCCCCCCCCCTCCCCTCCTGATGCAACGCCTCTGCTCCCATCAAACTATGATTTCCTCTTTTTCAGCATCAATCAACATCTCCAGCAGCACTGCAGAGGTTTATCTCCTGCGCTCTATTTCTGTATCCTCACTCAGGCATGAATGTTGCATGTTTGGTTGCTCTCTAAGTCCACAGGGTCCAGAGCATCTTTGCTGGCCGTGACAGTGATCCCTGGGTGAGCTTAGTGAAGCTAAAAATAACACACACATGTACATTTACTGCATCTTATCCAACACAACGCAACTCAGTGAGAACCAACAGCTGTAACCTGTCTCCATCTCAGATCTATGAAGGATCCTAACACTTCTATGTGTGAGACTGAGACCTGTGAATGTCACAGACCAGTTCAGTCTGAGCCCGACGAGCGGCTCACAGACGGATGTTACAGCCCGTCTCACTTTGGTGTGATTGAATGGAAGCCCTGAATAGATTCATTCTGCCATCAAAGCTCCAAATTATACAAACATAAAAGGAACTTCCTGTGGTCTTATCAAGGCTTTTCACTTCACACATTTCTTTTATCTAACAGGAGATGTGAATCCTTAATGGAGGATGAATGACACCCAAACTGCACTCCGTTTATTTGCATGCAGCATATTGTGTCATTCTGTGTGATTAAGGAGGAAGAATGTCTCTGCCAAAGTTACTGAAGGCTTCCAATCCAAAACCTTACATCATTTATTTATAAAAACAGCACAGCTTTGAACTTTATGGAGTCATTTTTGCAGATTTTAGTTTTCGTTTCATATTAACTTCAAATATATATTCATAAAATCTCTGATTATTGCAGATTTTACATTTTTCATTATTCCAAAATCTATCGAGTATGAATGTGCCAGTGTGCGAGTGTGTGAGTGTGCGAGTGAGTGTGTGAGTGTGCGAATGTGTGAGTGAGTGTGTGAGCGTGTGAGTGTGTGAGTGTGTTGCTGTGAAGGTTTGGATCAAAGCCCTTTATGAACATCTCAATCCTTCTTCATAAGCTTTGTTCTTAAATAAAAGCCCTATTGAATGAAAAGTATAAATGCAGAGCCGCCTTCAGCCTCCAGGGTTTCATCCTGATAATTACCACACGCGTGTCCTCATATTCAAGGTTTCATCAGCGTCTGATTTAATTAAATCCCTGAACCGGGACTCGTTTCACTCCGCCACACGATTAACACAAAGAGCCCAAGAGAGGGACAGAAAATATATCTCAAAGTAATTTCTTCTTATTACATGGATGCTTATTATCTCTGCCTCTTCCTCTGCTTTTACCTTAAGGTAGCACATCATCATCTTCATCCCCATCTCAAGGAAGATCAGCATTTCCCCGACCCACATAGAGCTCAGAGCCGCTCTGAAAACGGCCGCATCAGCGAATCTTTAACCACAAAAACATTCGTTGCTCATCTCGCCCACGCCGTGCAAACACGATGAGGCACAACGAGCGCACAGTCGACGTTCGTGTTCCAGAACGTTCGTGACTTCTACGTCAGACTGCATGTTCTTGTCTCAATGCCTCACATTCATGTCAGTAAGTGACAGAGGAGAGAACACAACTGTCAGAGAAGCACATTCAACAAACAACACAACACAAAAACAGCATTAGTGCGACGAACTGATCGTCAAAATGGAACCCGCTCGGCCATTTCTCACACACGTCCACAGACAAATGCTCCATCACGATCTGCTCCATACATGCTGCATCTCACTCAGGGTGGCCCCCCCATCTTTACCATGACACTCAACTACAGAGAGTATTCTTCATCCACAAAGGAGCAATAAGCACATAGAAGTAATACATATTGTGTAACTTAGCCCGGGTTAATGCAAAGGTTACTGTCCACCTTCCTGTCCAACGTCCATAGGTGTCCAGTGGACTGACAGACGATAGCCTGAGTCACTGTGAGCTCAGCTTTTATTTTTGAGACGGTGCTTACTTGATGATTTTCAGTGACATTTTCAGTGTTTTTGATCATCTAATCAAACACAACACATGTACTGTAGTTCCTTTGTGCCATAAGGCGTGCAGGTCGACATTATTGATTTAATGCTGTCACTTGATGGAGGAATTGAAAACTGCAGTTAGCATACGATACCGTTTTTGCAGCTGAATATTCAAATACTTGTTTTCGGAAAGACCGACAAATACTAAAATACTGAAAATGGTCCTCGGGGGGGGGGGGGGGGGGGCAGACCTGTATCTACCAACTGAACCACGATGACACGATACAGGCAGAGCACGGAGACATATCGTACAGTCGCTCAGTCCAGCTGTTCAGATCTGGATGTGGACCAGATGTTGGACCACATATGCAAGAAGCCTCGGGTGGCCAAACATCATCAGATATGGAAACATCTCAGGCTGGGACTTCCTAACTGAACTTTCCATATGACACAGTTTGAGTCCAAGACAGGAAGTGACCTCCAGCCTTCTTGGTGACTTCCCTCCCTGTGTGTGATGGTTTGCACAGCCCCAAGTTAAAGTCCACTATTTGGCTCCCAATGTGGATAGACAAGATAATTTGGACTATGGCAAAAAGCAACGTGAAGATGAGTAAATAAACATACACACTTTTGTCAGATTAGACCACATTAAACGCTGTTGATGTCTTTAAGAATGTTAGCCAATGTTTACACAATGGTGAGGGATGTGAGAGATGTGGCCACACAACAGAAAGGAAAACAGTTATACATACAAAGAAGAGGTTAAAAACAAGTTTGGCACGCTCTCACACACTCACAGTGGGGGGCCCCTGGGAGCCGGAGCGTCTCACCTTGGTCTCCCGCTCCTCCAGCAGGGTCTCTAGCCTCTTCTGAGCGGCGCGGCCCTCGTGGTCGTCGCTCACAATCAGGATGATGTGGTTCCAGTTAAACTCTCGCATCAGGTCAAACCACACGTGAGCCTGGTGGGAGTACGGAGGGACCGTGCGCAAGAAGGACAGATGGATGCTCTGAGGAGGAGGCAAGAAGAGGGGGAGCGTCTCAGACACGTCCAAACATATGGATACATCATGTACAGACACAAGCTAGAGTGTTAAGTTTAGAGCTAAATGTGTGAAATAGAAGAGAATACTGAGCCGCAGATAAAGTATTAGATTTTCTTGTGGCACTTTTTAACTTTTTAATCAAAATCACAAACAGTGGCACCCATAGTAACCTTTGTATCTACAGATACGCAGTGACACAAGGTAATAAACACACAACTAAACATCCTTTGTGACCGTGCAGCACTGCAGTGAAGCCTTTATGGAGCTCATATCTTTGTTTCCAGTTTGTTTCCACTTCCTGAGGAGGGTTGAGATTCATTCATAAATGCAATGAGGATATTTGTGATTACACAGTGAAGTGTCATTCCTGGTGTGCGGTGGCGGCGTGCCGCAGTAAAAACACAACTCAGGCCCGAGAAATTATTAATGATGCACTTTCAATTTTCAGCTAAAAAGCCATTTAATCTCCTCTCCTCTAATGGACGCTGACGGGACGTTTAATGTACGGAGCCTCTGAAACGCCTCAGGGGAGCTCTCACCCCCCTCCCCCTCTCTCTCTCTCTCTCTTCCCCTCCCCCTCATTCCCTCTCTCCTCCCTCCATCACTCACCTTGTCCGAGTAGATGGACATGCGTGTGGTGAGGCCCACCACAGGGATGCGGTAGAACCCAGCCGTGTAGGAGACGGGCGTGGGTGTGAGGTGGTCGTTGGACTGTGGCGGGTGACTCACCAGGATGGCGTAGACCTGCAGAGACACAGAGGACAGACGCTCCATCATCCAGAGACACAAACAGAGCCTGCACCTGTAACTCTGCAGAGGGTTCGGTTTGCCCTCAGTGCTGTCTGCTTGGTGGTGGTATGTGTATGTGTGTGTGTGTGTGTGTGTGTGTGTGTGTGTGTGTGTGTGTGTGTGTGTGTGTTAAGTGTGTAAGTTTGTTTTCCTTTCACAGAATTCCATCAGAATTCCAGAGAAAACTTCCCAGGACTACAAACTGCAGCAGATTCCTTCTTGCAGCTCTGCAGTGAACACGACAGGCTGATCAATCACGAGTTTGACAGATGAAAGTAGGCGGGGTCGCGGTCAGGGACAGCGACATCGATCACAGAGAAGAAGAAGGAGAAGAAGAAGACAAATAAAGGACTCCTCTTCTTCTTCTTCTTCCCTCTAATCCGTCCCAGCTGGTTGAGTCGCAGCCCTGCAAGAAGCAGAGCGACGCTAAGAGGGAGATAAAATATGAATAAGATAAATTAAATTAAAAATAAATAAATAAAAAAATAAAAAAGAATAAAAATAAATAAAATAAAATAAAATAAAATAAAATAAAAATAAATAAAAAAATAAAATAAAAAAATAAAAAAATAAAAAATAAAAAATAAAAAAATAAAAAAATAAAAAAATAAAAAAATGAAATTTGAAAGAAAACTTTAAATGTTACAAGAAAAAAGTTGTTATATTTTGACAAAATATGGTGTTTCCATATTTAAAAAGCCAACATTAAAGTTTCGATGCAGTCTTTTACACGTTGTCTCCAGGGTGGATACATGCTTCTTACATGATTACAGATTCTTCTCCCTCCTCCTCCTCTTCTTCGCTGCCTGGCTGGCACACTTTGGTGAGCCGCCCGTATGTTTGGGCTCAAAATGAGGTCGTTCTTCCAAGCTTCGCTCCCGGGCATCTCCTCTCCTCCATCTGCCACGGACCTCTTTCCTTCTCACTGACTCTCACCATCATCACCATCATCATCATCATCCTCCATAGTCATGATCCCAGGCCAGACTCATCTGATTAAACACATTATAGCTGTGATGATGAGGTGTGTGTGTGTGATTTATGCGGGCTGCTGGATGAATTACACGGCGATGTAATGACATGACAGCGGCCGCAGCGATCCGCGATCACTTAGAGTCATTAAGCAGAGGACATGAGAGCTGAATGTGTGTGTGTGTGTGTGTGTGTGTCTGCATGTGTGTGATTGTGTGTGTCTGCATGTGTGTGAGTGTGTTTGTGTGTGTCTGCATGCGTGCGTGTGTGTGTGTGAGTGAGGTAGAGTGAGTGAGTGTCTGTGTGTGTCTGCTTGAGAAAGTGTGTGTGTTTGTTTCTGTGTGTGTGAGAGAGAGAGAGGAACTTCACGCCTCAACACACTGATACATAATGTTGGTGCCTCTTAAAAGCCGTGATGAGCTCGACAGGAGGACGGCCGAGTGTGTGTGTCTGTGTTGTCACAACTCTCACGGGGCCACACACTGACGCACACTGACTCACACTGACACACACTGACACACACTCAGTCAAGACGCATTACTTATGGAGTGTGTTTAGTTTGTTGGAGCTGCAGACTGACTGTAGCTGAGGAACATGAGGTAACCAGCTGATCTTCTTCTTCCTCTTCAGACGAGATGTTGTCCTACAGCGTGGCACTGAGGTCACGGGGACACAACCGCTGATTGATAAGTTCTGAGCCTATGTGATGTTATTTACATATTGTTTGGAGAGAGGTGGAGGTGTGAGGGGCGAGTCTGGTGGAGCAGGAGGAGTTGGAACTGCTTCCTCCATCCCGCTGAAGCCTGGGAGCCACGCTGGATGTGGGCGCTTTGAATCTCCTCGGTCTCTCCTTGCTCCCTGCTCACACCAAACAAACCCGGAGTAGAAGCTCTGCTCCTTCACACTGAGTGGAGCCGGCTGAGGAGGTTTGGGGAGGAGGAGCTCCAGGCAGGTCCAAGTGGGAGAAGACTACCGGGTGGACACAGAATACACCGGAGGGATCAAGAGTCCCATCTGGGCCCATCTGCCTCCGGGAACCAGACCAGGATGAGGCACGGAACACGGATAAACGTCTCACACACACACACACACACACACACACACTGGGAGAGAAAAGGAGATCTGGCCTCCAGCAAAGGTTTAATAAAATAACAACGCAGCCAAGAATCTTCCTGCACTTCCTCCAAAATGGTGCATTGAACAGCAGCTGCAACATGAGTGACAACCACGCATCTCTCCAGCAAACCAGAAGGGAAGTAAACTCTGTATTCTATAACACACACATCCTCTACTTCTCATACTCAGCTGCATGATTCATCAGCAGGATCCCAAAGTATGTCCATTAGCCACATGAAGCAAAGTAGAGGAAGGTCTCACTCCTCATCCCCTTGGTACACACACTCACACACACTAAAGCCTGTGCACAGATGTGTGTGAGACAGAGATCACGGTGGAATTAAAAGGCCCGGTGCGTGATTGAGTCTGTAAAGACTTCATCAGTTACTAATTCCCGACACTTCCACTCTTGTTTTCTTGATACCCGTGCAGAAATGCTTCTCTCTCTCTCTCTCTCTCTCTCTCTCTCTCTCTCTCTCTCTCTCTCTGCTCCCTGCACTTGATGAATGACTGATCCCATTTCGTTCTACATTCTGAATCTCCTTTACCGTTTTCAAACAGCAGCTCAGACCGGACACACACACACACACACACACACACACACACTCCAGAGATTTGCAAATTTCACAATGGAGAATCATCCAACCAAAGAGCGATGAAAACGCTTTGAACAGGAAACAGTGGCACGTTTTCCTCTTCGGCGTGTTTGTGACCTTTGGAAGTTCGTCTCTGTGCTGAATATCTGCTTTAATTATGTCATGCTGCCATTTTGCTCTGCTCTCATGCTGGAGAGAGAGAGAGAGAGAGAGAGAGAGAGAGAGAGAGAGAGAGAGAGAGAGAGAGAGAGAGAGAGAGATAGATAGATAGATAGATAGATAGATAGATAGATAGATAGATAGATAGATAGATAGATAGAGTTCACCATCAGTTTTCTGAACTTTGAGAGGTTCTGCAGGATGCCGCTGGTTCTGCAGTGGTGAGGAGGTGTGGATGCAGAGATGAGAGATGTGAACCTATTGAGTAACGCACCTGGCTGGAGATCAGGTCCTCGCACACGGACAGAGCCATCTGGATCGCGTTGGGTTTATGCGTGACGGAGATGGCGGTCAGCTTGAACTTGTCCCGGCCGAACACCTGGTTGGCCTGGGTCACGGCATCTTTGAAGACCTGCTCGTACCTCTTCTGGCTCAGCACGGCCCCGATGTTGACGATCTTCGGCTCGCAGCCCGCCCGGGCGCAGGAGCAGGAGAGCAGCACGGCGAGCAGAAACAGACGCATCGTGCCGGGAAGCGAACAGCGGCGCGGCGTAGCCCGGTCCCGTATACCCCCGGGGAAGGCGACTCGGCTCGACCTGCTTGCGGACAGCAGCGCGGCTCAGCCAGTGGGGACTGCGGACGCGATCCAGGTGGGCGGCGAGAGAGAGGAAGCGGGCCAAAAGAGGAGGAGAAGAAGAAAAGGAGGAGGAGGGGAGAAACGGTAGACCTACGTGCGATGCGGAGGAATGTGCACGTTAGGGACACACAGCCGAGAGAGTCCGAACCCCCGAAAAGGCGCCGCTACAGCGCCACGCAGTCCTCCAGGCTCCCGGGCGGATCAGCGGCGTGTGCGTCTCCCCGTGCCCGCTCCTCCGTGCGCTCTGGGCGGACTCTGCACACCGATGCGTCGCCGCTGTGTTCGCTTCGGGCTGAGCGGAGGACTGAGCTGTCCGTGGTGCTGACAGCTGTGTGCGCGCGCCACCGACAGACCAGGCGCGCTCCCGAGCCGTAGCCTACAGCCCGATGTGGGTTTGCGCGTTGGCGTGCTGAGCCTCTGCTGCTGCTGCTGCTGCTGCTGCTGATACGGGGTGAGGAAGAGGAAGGTGGTAGCAGATGATGAAGGCGAGACAAGGAACATATGAAAAATGAATGTTACATGTTCAGAACCCGCAGGATCACCGCGTTATGAGGGGAGAGGGACGGAGCGGCAGAGAGCGGAGGGTTTGAACCTCCAGAGCGGCAGAGAGCGGAGGGTTTGTACCTCCAGAGCGGCAGAGAGCGCAGGGTTTGTACCTCCAGAGCGGCAGAGAGCGCAGGGTTTGTACCTCAGGGCAGCTGCGGATCCGATCAGATCAATGACTGAGCTTTAATGTGAACACAAGGCTGAACCCCTTCAGGCTTAGAGCGATCCTTCCCTGAGATTAGAGCTGAAATCTGACATCAGACATCAAATCAAACAATGCTGAGCTCATTATAAGTATCAGTGAGATCTCCATCACAGAGAGTGTGTGTTTGTGTGTGTGTGTGTGTGTGTGTGTGTGTGTACATCTAACACAAGTATAGCTTTCATATGCCCTATCTGAGTGTGATTCAGTGGAGTTCATTCACACAATACAGGTTTGCTGAATTTACACAAAATAAGAAGATTTTAAATGTCAAACATCAAAGAATTAAGAAAATAGTAATCAGCTAAGGTAAACAAACATGAAACCTGAAGAACAAAACACACTTTCAGCTCCAACGAGTGTGTATTAAAGCCTATTCTCCTCTCTTCTCCTCTCTTCTCCTCTCTTCTGTTCTCTTCTGTCCTTCCATGCCTGACAGACGACCCCGGCTGATGAAGATGGACGAAGCTGGCCGGTTAATGAACCCTATATCTGAAGGTCCACACACACACACACACACACACACACACACACACACACACGTTTTACTGCATGTGAGCGCTTCACACACACACACACACACACCTCCACCCCTGAAACTGGCTGACTCAGACCTCAGACCTTTATCATGATGAAGTCTTTAGAAGAAGAAGAAATGAAAGTGAAGCTGCAGGAAGATCAACTTGTTTCTGTTCTGCTGGAGATGTGGAGCATAATGATGAATATTCTTTCTTTCATTTAAATATCTGTCTCTGCATGCAGCTATAGACTTAAATGACTCAAATATATATTAGAATGAACATTTCTTAAAGTCTTATTCTGTTTTTTCTTTTCTTAACAGCATCATGTTCTTACACAGCGAATATGAAGCTGTGACCATGAGTGTTACTGTGCAAGCTATGCAACCTCAGCCTGATGGTTACCTAGGAAACAAGCCTTTTTTTCCTCTCTCACACACAGGCACACACAGGCGCACACACAGGCACACACACACACAGATTTTCACATTGAGGGAACATTCAGCACAGCACCCTGACACCGGGCCGCCCGTCACTGATGGAAACGTCACAGCAAATCACATTTAAAAAAGAGGAAAATGAAGAATGAAAGGATGTCAATGAACGAGGAGAGGAAAGGAAGAGAGAGTTGGGGGAAAGAAGGGGGGAGAGGCAGAGAGATAGGGTGAAAGAGAGAGAGAGGAGGGAGATGGGTGGAAGAGTGGGGGAGAGAGAGAGAGAGAGAGAGAGAGAGAGAGAGAGAGAGAGAGAGAGAGAAGTTTAATTCTTGTATTTTAATTAAACTTTTAATACTGAAATGTTCTTCTTACTGTGACTTTGGTGCTCCTGGTTTTTAAATGAGGCCAACGTGAAGTCATTGAACACTGAATAATAAATCACACACACACACACACACACACACACACACACAGTGAGGTGATTAATTCATAACGCTGTAGAGGAAGTCAGCGTGTCGATCAGAGACATTAAACATTTATAAGAGATTAACATCGAGAAAAAAACTCAATCAGAAATGTTCAAACATGAAGCGACATCATCAAGAATAATAATCACATTATCATCATCGTCGTTTTCATCTTCATCGCAGGAAAACAGACTCCTCCTCCTTTTCCCTTCCTCCCTCCCCATGTTGGAGTCCGTATCTGATTGCAGTGTTTTACCACAGTAAAGATCTCAGCATGTATGTACCACTTCACTCCTAACACACACACACACACACACACACACACACACACACACACACACAGAGTTGAGTTCATACTCTGCGATCCGCCCACACAGAAGAAAAGAAACCGTCTCATATTCAACCCACACGGTCCTTCAGCAGGCAAGGAGAGGACAGTACTGCGCTTTATCTCTCTGTGTGTGAGGAAGCAGAGAGGGGAAACACACACACACACACACACACACACACACAAACAAACACACACACACACACACACCCTGTCACACTACATGCTTTAGCTCTTAGCGTGACAGAAGACCATTTGTCCGTCCTCTCACATTCATCCTTTATTTAACCTGGAGAGATCCTTTAAATGATTCACTTCAACCAGGTTTGACCTTTAACCTTCTGCATAAACTGCAGGTGTTTTGGAGGTCGAGGGGAGAAGCAAGAAACTCACACTGACGCCGTCAAAAAGGAACCCAGCGTCCATTTGATCGCGTTGGATTGAAGGAGTTGAGGGCTCAAACACAAAGACATGAGGACAAGTGTGTGTGTGTGTGTGTGTGTGTGTGTGTGAGCCCGTTTGCTCTCACAGAAACGTGTCTGCGGAGGCGTGGGAGGAAACGCTCGCTAAAGGCCATCTGAGGGTCACGCTAACGTGTAAAGTGGCATTTTGCACACAGCTGATGTGTGTGTGCGCGTGTGTGCGCGTGTGTGTGCGCGTGTGTGTGTGTGTGTGTGTGTGTGTGTGTGTGTGTGTGTGTGTGTGTGTGTGCGTGCGTGCGTGTGTGTGTGTGTGTGTGTGTGCGTGTGTGTGTGTGTGTGTGTGTGTGTGTGTGTGTGTGTGTGTGTGTGTGTGTGTGTGTGTGTGTAATGGCCGCCGGCTGTGACATTCACATCAGCGGATCGGGAGGGGGGGTCGGGTCGCGATCTCTCTCCCGACACATGCAGAGCTGATGAAGAGGTGAGTCATGTCGGCAGATGGATGCCTGTCTGTCTGTCTGACGAGTGTGAAGTCCCAGCATGCATTGTGAATCGGCTGCCCTGGTCCCGCCGCCGCTCTGGAGTATTCATGCTGCGGGAGAGAACGTTCCAGAAAGAATTCCAGCTTCGCTCTCAACACGACACGCGAATCCTGCTGGGAGCGGCGAACGGCCCGATCGATACGGATCAATGTCTACTCTCAAATTAGTGAAGCCGGCAGCAACAAGTCGTGCTTCAGGAACCAAACTAGGCACCAGAGAAGAAGAGATCAGATCCCAGCAAGAAACACAAGTCTGAGAGAGGAGGAAGAGGAGGAGGAAGAGGAGGAGGCAGGAGGGAATCACATCATCTCCACTGGAGGGAAGAAGATCACTCGTGTCTGAAGCAGCACTACCCGCCTGATCCCAGACCCTGGACCTGGACCCTGATGACCCTCAACAAATCAACAACAGAAGCAAAGCAAACAAAGCTGCTGCCTCTTCCTCCCATCCTCTCCTTCGCTCAGTGTCGGGGATGAAGACGATCAAATTTAAGAAGCGCTCGTCCTCCGTGAGCTCTGTGAAAACAGATCAAGCTGTGTTTGTGTTGCTAAGGATACGCAGCAGCAGAGCGTCTGGGCTCGGGGGAAGTAGGTCAGGAGAAGTTTGTCAGGTTAGAGACTTTTAAGAGGTCGAGGCGTCTGCAGTGGAGACAGAGTCAGAACAGGGACCAGCAGGTAAAGCAAGCAGAGAAGAAGAAGAAGAGGAAGAAGAAGCAGCAGGAGGAGGGTGAGGGAGAAGCAGCTGGAGTGGAGCCTCGTCCTCCTCGTCCTCAGGCCTCTGACGTCCCCTCGTCTCTTCCGTCCGTCTCCATGTGGGGACGCAGCAGTCAAGTGGTCTGGGTTGCATCCTGTGGTTGCAGTTCAGTTGAGGGACGCCGCGGCCACCCTGCTCGCCGCAGATGGGACACTCATGCGCACTGACGCTGCTGCCGCCGCCGCCAGGACGAGGATGATCCGAGCCGGAGGATTGGGGATCGCGTGGAACAGATGTCAAGGGTTGGGCCCCATCTGTCAGCGCTGGGTGATGCTGCAGCAGAGGTTGGGTGACTGATCTGCTTTCATCATCCGGCTCCTCCGCTCTCCTGCTCGCTGGGAACAAAACACTGAGACAGATCTGAGGCCTTTATCGTGGATTGTCGCACCTTCCTCCTCCTCCTTCTCCTCCTCCTCCTCCTCAGCCATGTTTCAGAACAAAAACGGGGAGGATTTCTCTGCCGTCGGTCCAACGTTCCACACAAGTTCAATCTGTTTTCCCAGGCGTGCTGCTTTCTTCCTGAGCAGACCTGGGCGCTGCAGACGGTGGATGTGAGGCTGGTGTGAAACAAAGGCAGCACACTTCTCTCTCTCACCACACAGCAGATAAGATAAGAGCCCTGAAGATAAGCAGCTCCATTATGAGCCTCTGGCTAAGTTGTACACTGAACATTTCACCACTCTGCTCAATTGAACACATTCACTTATTCAGAGCGACGGAGAAGCTTCAGCCTGTTGAGAAATGCATGAGCGAACACGTTAGAGCGGAGCAGACACGTTTATTCTGCGCATTTAAAGAAACATTACAGCTGGAGATTAGCCAGTTACAAAAATAACTTTAAGAGGAGGAGGAGGAGGAGGAGGAGTTCATCTTCAGTATTGTGCTTTTTTAACTCTGCTGGTTATCGACTCAGACATTTATTGCTCTGAATGTCTTAAAGGAAGTCAACGTAAGGCCATGCAGCGACACGGCGCCTCATCACCGCAGGCCATCCAGCACGGCGCCGTCTCTGCGTCCTCACAGAAACATCAAGACTCACAGCTTTGTCTGTCGTGGCTCGGCTCTGGAGTCGGGAACGTAAACGCGAGGCACAAACCCGTGAAGAAGAACGTGCATGAAGCGGGAAGCCTCACATGCCAGGAACACAAACATGTGGAGGGGGATCAGGAGACAAACACTCAACACGACATCATCCATCAGACCAGGAGGAGGAAAGCACTCTAAAGGAAGAGGTCACGGAAAAACCCAAGGCTTCCAAAATAAAAGGCACAGAGAGCAAAAGGTGCATCTTCATCTGTTTGATTGATCGAATTGGAAATGCTTGAAAATATACAGAGTGTTTATTGAAAGGAAACAAAAATGAACTCACTGAAACACAAATGAGCTTTTTTTTCTCCACCACCTTGAAGTTAAAAGGCGACGACCCGCAAAAGCTCTGACCACTTCACTCGCTTCGTCACCGTGGACAGGAAACAGCCGCAGCTTAGCAACAGAGTTAAAGGAACACGTCAGCGTCTCGCCAAACTCCTCTGCTCGTCAATCCGTTGATTTGACACAAACCCTAAGTCTCACAGTGGTTCAGCTTCACCTTGAACGACCTTTGACCTTCTCTGACATTCTGACAAACACGTGATGAAACCTGCTGGGACGTTTCCCTTCACAGTAAAATCACTTTGCTGCTGAGGAACCTGAGAAAACAAACAGCTGCCAGTGTTCCTGAGGCTCAGCCTGCTCAGGCAAAGTCACAGTCATCACTTCTACAAAGGCTCAGTCATAATGAAAGCACATTCATCTGAATTAACTGAGCGTGCATAAGCGTCTCCAATGTGGCTCCTCAACCAGAGAGACTTTCTGAGAGAACTTTACAAAAAGTGGCAAAGTAAAGTAAAAGTGACATATTGTAAAGTTAAGGTAAAGTTAAGGTCAAATAAAGTGCTGGTGTGTAAATAAAGTCTAAGCTCCTGTAGGAAGGGAGGAACCAGGCTACATAGAGTCAGCATCACCTCCTTCCAGCTTCACCTTAATTGCTAATTAGCTGCAGGTGTGGCGCTGCTGCTCATTAAAGGAACTCAGAGTTTGGGGATTTATTTTGTAGAGTGATTCGTGTGATGGAACCTAAGATTTGTCTTCACGTGTGTTTGGGTTTTGCAGTTTAAAAATGTCTAAGCGGCCGTGGAGTCGCTGCTTCGTCCGTTTGCACAGGATTCATACTCATCCTCAATCAAATCATCCTGTAAGGGAGGAGTTAAATACTCATTATGTGATTAAAGAGTTGTGTTTGGAGGTTTATTACTTGTTCCAAACCAAAGAGGAGGTTATTGATTAGAGAGGTGCATGGCCACATAAATGATATTCATCCATTTAGAGGAGATAAATCACATAATGTTTCATATAATAGAACCTAAAGTAGAACCTGCAGCCGCTTTGCTTAACTGCCTGGGATAAATATTTAAGTATACACTCAGGGTCTTTAAATGGAAGTCATTGTACCTCTAAAGTGACTCTGAGGTGATTCTTTGATCTTCATCTCTCAGGGTCTCTCTCTCTCATGTGGAGGACGTTCTGTTGTTGTTCTTCAGGTTTGCTTTGATCACTAAATCTTCACATGTCCTGGTTGAATCCTCTCCTTCACCCTGTTGCGCCCTGCTAACATTGCAGCTTTACAGGCACTTGCATATTGGAGGCTGGAGTCATATTGCGCGTTAAAACAAGAAAGGAAGTAAAGTAAGTGAGGTTTGGAGGTTCAACCCGAGGTTCAGGGCCGAGCCTCCGCTGCTGCACCGGCCCGGGCTTCGTTCGTGACGCCACAGATACAAACCATCGCCCGACCCGACCCCTCTGAGACCTGTGATGGATGAGCGTCGGCCCTGACCTGACCTCCTCTCTGCTGGAGGTCAGAAGTCCAAAGTGTCGTGCTGGAACTGGAGCCTGGGGCTGTTCTGACTGTAGAACTGACTGAACCAGCGCCGGTGCTTCTGTATGGCTGAGTCCTCCTTCACCAGCAGAGGCCGGGAGACGTACTTCTTATTGTTCCAGATCATCACGTCTCGCTCAAACTACAGCAGAAGAAGAAGAAGAAGGAGAAGAAGAAGAAGAAGAAGAAGAAGAAGAAGAAGAAGAAGAAGAGAAGAAATTGTCATTTAAGGTCACACTCATTAGTTTTGTTAATGCCATGGTTCCAATATTCCAAGTTCTTTTCTGAAGCTGCTGAATGTTGAACCCATGGAGTCTAAACATGAAGGAACGTGACTAGAGCCCCCTGCTGGTGGCCCTCAGACACCTGCACACACACACACACACACACACACACACACACCCCTTCGCCCTGTGACACAACAGATCATTACTTTGCCTTTTCAAAAGCACAGTCTGTGTTTCGTTATCTCAGTTAATTATCAGGTTCAGTGGCGATGATTTTCACTTTTGCGTGTGAGTGTGTGGCGTTACGTGACGAGGCAACACGGAGCCAAAGGCTGAGTGGGAGGTAAAGACTTTGGCAGCATCTCCTTCTCGTTCTCCACTCTGCCAGCAACCTACAATTACAGAGCAGACTCACTGCTGATGAGGAGGAGGAAGAGGCCGAGGAGCCCCCAGCCTCCATGCTAACGTTTGGCTTTGTTGCTGTTGTTGTTGTTGTTGTTGTTGTTGTCATTTGCTTTTCACTCAGGAGCAAAGAGAATGTTTGAAGGAACCGCCGGATACAAACACAAACAAACGGCTAAAAGATGTGAGTGTTTCCATAGATACGCAACTTCAGAATGCACAAAACAGAAGTGCATCCTTAGACAGATGTGCTGTTGAGATCAAACAAGCACATGGAGATGCTGGGGATTGAACCCAGGACCTCATACATGCGAAGCACGCGCTCTACCACTGAGCTACATCCCGACTGAGCCATAGGGTGTGTGTGTGCGTGTGTGTGTGTGTGTGTGTGTGTGTGTGTGTGTGTGTGTGTGTGTGTGTGTGTGTGTGTGTGTGTGTGTGTGTGTGTGTGTGTGTGTGTGTGTGTGTGTGTGTGTGTGTGTGTGAGTGTGTGTGTGTGTGTGTGTGTGCGTGCGTGTGTGTGTGTGTGTGCGTGCGTGCGTGCGTGTGTTCACTCTGGGTCCTGACCTGAATGCACTCTGCCCTCAGGATGAATTTGGGCACCAGGGCCGGGATGTTGGACTGGTAGAAGATGGAGTGTGTGACACACTGCAGCAGAGGCTCTGCTGGAGTCACAAACTGCATGATCACACCTCGACCCAGGAAACTGTGCTGGAACAGCAGAAACACCACGCCGGGGCCGATCTGACACACACACACACACACACACACACACACACACACACACACACACACACACACACACACACACACACGTTACAAAGTCATTTTTTTGTATTTGTAATCAAATAACAGAATGAAGCTGAGTGACGATGACGATGATGATGAAGGCTGAGGTTTACCTGTCTGGCCACCACGTTCACATCCAGCAGAGGCCAGTGACGTCCAAACACAGTGAGCGAATGTTTCACCAACATCTGGGAACAATGTGTGTCCGGTGCTGCCTCGGGCTCCCACTGGACCTGGAGTCCACACACACACACACACACACACACACACACACACACGTTACCCTCAGTGGTGTAGTCCCGTCTGTATTGACTCTCTCTCCCCGTCTGTATTGACTCTCTCTCTGTGACTTTACCTTCCAGTCGTGCTGCATGAACTCCCATGTTTTGCTGTTTGTGTAGCGCAGGTCGACCCCGCTGACGATGCCCGGGGTGTGCAGGTGAGCCAGGTGAGCGATGTCTGCTGCATTCTCTGGGATCTCCTGCAGGGGGAGGACTTCTGGTTACATTATTCAATGATGTACAAAGTTTGGAGGAGAAGGAGGAAAATGAAGCTGAGTGATACAGCGGCTACAGTGAATATGAGTGTAGCACACAGCACCACCGTGTGGCCAAATGTGGAACATGTTCACTTCAGTCTCATCACTGTGAACTGTTGGTGAATGTAATGAAGCGTCTATCGCACGCGCGAACACACACACACACACACACACACACACACACACACACACACACACACACACACACACACACACACACACCTCTATATGGGCGTTGACGAAGTGCTCGGTTCTGCCCCGGTAGATCCACTCGCCCCTGCTGATCTGCTGCAGCTCCGGGACTCTCCACGGGGGGTCTTCTCCGTCACAGTGGAACCAAACCAGGATCTGGCCGTTCACCTCGCAGCTCGGCCAGCGCCGCACTTTGGCAAACTCCGGCACTGGAGGCAGACGGAACAGACACACACAGTCACTTCAGAGTTTAGACGATCAGATCAGCTCACATGAGTGAATGGGATGTGGGCCGGCTGGTTCCATTTGTGCTTTAGGCTGTTTGTGATCATTTGTGTCTGATTGTCTCCACTTAATTTCTATTTAATTGTAATCAATGTTATTATTTATACTTGTGATCCGCTCATACTGTAGACTAGATGGACTGACTGATGGACTGACTGCATGTTGGGCCTCTGACCTTTCCTCTGCTGCCCCCCTTCAGGCCTGAATGTCAACATATTCCCATGAGCCGTGTGTAGTTCTGATCTTCTGAGGATGATCAATTGTCAAACCCTAAACCAGTCAGTCATGGATCTTATCGGTCACATTCTTTGCATTTTGGATATCCTAAGCTCTTTGGGCTGCTGTCCCCGTGAGGCCCAAATGTCAGCTGTCACACTGGACCTGACAGCTGCAGGCCCGAGGACACGCAGTCCTGCTACCTGTAGTATTTTGGGTAATCGTGCCACATACTTGGAAGAGGCACCCCCAGCTTTTCTCCGTACCTTTTTCTGCGTAGGGGATTCTCACGCATTTCCCATCCTCTCCTCTGAACTTCCACCCGTGAAAAGGACACTCTAAGCAGCTCCCCACCACTCGGCCTCCCACCGCCAAGTTGGCCCCCAGGTGAGGACAGTAGGCGTCCACCACGTACGCCTTCCCATTCTGGCCCCGGAACACTGCCACCTGCTCACCTGGAGGATGGAACACAGTTGGGGAGGAAGTATGAGCTCAGAACAAACCTCCTACAGGTCAACCGATGAGTCTGACAAACCCTTTTGAAGAATAAGCCACGCCAACTCAACTTTGGCAGAGAAAGTTTCATGAAAATCAGTTTGAAACCTTTTAAGTCATCCGGCCGATAAACAGACGGGGGACAAACCAACATGGGGGAGATGTATCTTCCTTGGCGGAGGTAACGAGGAGCACGACGGCCCCCCTGTAGACCGTGGGGAGAATTGAACAACCCGCAACACCCGAGACCGGCGAAACGACACGCTCAGCAGAATCTAATACACAATGTAACAGGAGGACAGGAGAGAAAAGTTACATGTCAGACACGGAGGCTGATGAGCCGGACGAGCAGAGCTTTGATACGGGTCAGCAGAACCTGGGACAGAGGGGGGGGGGGGGGGGGGGGGTCAGAGCAAAAGGGCACCACATCCAACTGTGGGAGGGAAAATGTTTAGACACGTTTAGACCTTCAGTGTGTTCAACCAATCACAGGTCAGCAATGTCAGGATGTAACCAAATCTACAGTCTGTGACAGGAAGCTAGTTGTGCTGTAAACATAAGCTATTGCCTAAAAACAGGTGCCTTGACTATCAGATGACACGGGGAGCGAAGACGACGCTCAGCCACAGGGTTAATGATGGGAGACAGCTGTGGGTGACGGGATGGGAGAAGCTGACGAGGCAAAAACGTACAGATGAGGATTTACGACACACAAGGAGGCCTCTTTTCCTGTAGGTTCCTGGTTTGAGGACGGGTTTCTTCCTTGAGAGCCTGTTGTAGTGCTGCTGAGCAAGGCACTGAACCCATAACTGCTCCTGATGTGCAGGTTGGCTCCTTGCATGTGATGATTGGCTGAACGTGAGGTCATCCTTAAGAGCTCTGGGTTCTCTGCCGTGCCTTACTTCTATATCTGTGTTGTTGAAGGTATAACAAGGTGGATCCACACAGGTTAGTAACCATGACGTCAGCCTCCATGACACCTTCATAACACAAGCGGGCTCATGTAACCTGAAACAACCAAGGCTTTGTTTGAAAATGAAACGTTACCAAGCACCTGAAAACTTCACCTCTCCTCTCCAACAAAGGCAGGAAGTCGTGAGCACAAACAGCAAACAGCAACATGAGAAGCTCTCCCCTCTCCCCTCTCCCCTGTGCTGGACACTTACCTGCCTGAGACGACACAACAGAGACCAGGTGGACTCTCAACCACACACAACACACACAAGTCATTGAACACTGCGGGGAGGAAACTGTTCAAAGTCAGAAGAGCTGAGGAGAAGACTTGAATCCACCTGATGTAGATTTATAAACAATATCCTGATTCTAATCATCTGAACATTTAGTACTTAGATCCACATTTGACCTTGACAACCTCACATCACATCAATGAACTCTGCTTGATTATTAGTTAAGGCGATATAAATGGAAATCAATCATTAATCAATCATGTGTGAGCTGTTGCTGATGGAGCTCTGTAGCTGTTGGTGATGAAGATCCATTCAAAGTGTTTGTACTTGACCAGATCCTACTGATCCAGATCCAGAGAGGAGAACTGGATTCTGCTGCAGGAATCTCTCTCTCTGCAGCTTTCAATGATTTCTGATGTCATAGAAACTGGAGCTTATTGGAATCAATATGACAAACAAACAATCCAAACAATGATGACACCTGATCCTGGCAGCAGCACAGAGATGCACCCTCAGCATGTTCCCTCTCCTCTAGGATGGCTCCTTTGTTCTCTCCTTTCTTGTTCCCTTGATGTTGCCTTTCCTTTCCCCCTCCCACTCTTTTACTTATCTGACAGCATGAAGGCTCCTCAGCAGGCAATAACATAAAAGATTTAAACGCAATATTCTTCTTTGACTTTGGATACTTGGTAGTTTCTTTTACCTTCTTAGAATTCAGTAAAAATGCCAGGAATGCTGCCAAACATACAGATCCTGAACGTGTGCGTGTGTGTGTGTGTGTGTGTGTGTGTGTGTGTGTGTGTGTGTGTGTGTGTGTGTGTGTGTGTGTGTTCTAAACTTGCTGACACTTTTGTCTCAGTAGGTAAACAGTGATTTCTCTCTCTTATATCTTTTGCCGTCTCATCATATCTTGACATTAGAGGCGCACATTAACTGTAGAGTGCAGTGTTTCCTCTCCATACCTAGCAGGGAGACGTTCTTCACCTCGCCCCGGTCCAGCATCACAGAGTCCAGTGCCCGGTACCAGCCGTTGGGATACACCGGGGGCAGCTCGCCGGTTTTCCTCCTGCGGCGGACCTCGTTGGCCGCCTGGGCTCTGGAGCGACCGTCGTCCGCGATGTAACCCACATCATCCGGCGCTCTGAGCAGCTCCAGCGGGCTGAAGAGGAGCCGGTACATCCAGCCCAGGACGAGGAGACACACGCCGGCGCTGATGCACGCCACTACCCGCGCCGGAGCTCCCAGCAGCCCCGTCTTCCTCCACATCGGGGTCCAGTTACCGTCGGCGTCCAGTGGGTCCGCGTCGTGGACGATCAGCACCGCGGCCAAGCTCAACCCGATCACTACAGCCACTTTCCGCGTCTTTCCGCCGGGTTTGTCCATCGTGTCCCGCTGCGGCTGTGCGGCTCTGCGGCTCTCTGTCGCAGTCTGCAGTGACACCGCGGCGCCTCTCGCTCCGCTCCGCTCTCGGTTCCCTTTAATAGCATCTGCCGGTGTGCCGCGGTGGCGGCGGGGAGGCACTTGGACACGAGAGGCACGGCTGTGGTTTGAACCCCGCCCACACGGCGCGGACAGGTAACTAAAACTCACCTGCTCTAACTAAAGGCGCTCTCAGGCTGTTTACACATGTGGCGTCTTTTTCAATGAAGTGAATCAGAAAGGAAACCAGCTGCAAAAGACAGTTTTTGATACTTACACATTATTTATTTTTAGAATCAGTGTCATGCTTTGACTTTCAGAGAGCATCACTGGGCTTCAGAGCCACCAGCTGATGGGAGGCTGGGGAGGATCCTGGTCCAAAGGCGCATGAATCCCAATCTCATGTCCTGTCCAACAGAACTCTCAGTCATTTGGCCACTGATGTTCACAAAGCGATTGGTGCCACTGGTGAATTTGGGCCAGACTGCAGGGACCCTGTGGTCTCCTTCATTGGGATCTCTGTAAAGTAATAAAACATGTATAAGACAGTTATAGCTAACATAGTGCTGACAGTGTGAAGTGTGTTTTACCCGGTCCTGGCAAAGTTGGTCCAGTAGGCGATCAAGTATCCAGACAGCTTCCTGTGTCTGTCTCCGTAAGCCTTGGGCGTGGTGAAAGGTTTCCCAAACACGTACTGCAGGTCGTCGGCGTGGTCGGCTCCCACCCAGTCGTGATAGGGTTTTCCTGGACCGGCCATTAGACTGGGCTCAGACAGCAGGTAGGAGAAGGTGCGACCGGACCTGTGACACAGCAGCACACTGTCATTAAGCACGTGTGATTGTTCTGCTGCAGTATACATTATGATGTCAACAAAAGGACATTACTGTAGCAGTTAGTGTAGTTTGTTGTGTCCAGGTGAGGGAATAAAGGAGTTCTTCTCACCTGGCATATGTAGCATGCAGGTAGATGGATGTCTCAATAGGAACCAGGAAGATGTAGTCCGTCCCGATGTCCACTGCCGTCCTCTTGATGGTTTCCTGGCTGGGTGCTGATCCCCAGCTGGATGAGTACTCAGCTAAAGCCACTTCAGCGCCTGCTTGTCCCTTCTCTTTGGTGTAAGCAGCTAGAAGCCTCTTTAGATCCTCTCTGCAGTGACAGACAATGACAGACCGTTCAAGAGAGAGTTCGGGCTTTTGCACATAATCCCTTCTCCTCCCCCAACAGAGCTAAATGAGCCGTACACGGGGGTCTCCACGTTCTTCTTGCCGACTGAAGGAATGTCCTTGGAGGTGAAGAGATGTCCGTCCATGTTGTTGACTCCGGCGAGGAAGTCGACGTCGGCAGCGTTGTGGAATAAGTTCTCAGGCTTATCAGGGAGGAAATCTCCATCCAGGACCGGAGACAGAAGAAGGCCGAGGACACCAGGATCTGGAGAGCATAACAGGTGATAGATGAGATCTACAGGACTGAAATATTCACAAACTGACTGATGTGTAGTTCTGAATTGTTTTTCTCCTAATAATAATGATAATGTTCATGTTTGTGATTCATTTATGTTGTGATTCCTGTTGTAAAGTGTTGCTCACGGTCTGGGGAGCCTGGCTGGATCGGAGGAGCAGCCATGGTGAGAGCTTTAGCATCAGTGGACTTCAAACAGGCCGCCATGGTGTTATCAGTGGGACAGCCGACCTTCAGAGCGACCTGAGGACAGCAGAGGTCAGGAGGCTGCATTCTGAGGCATCCACTCCATCTGGAAATCCCACTGAGATCAAATCTTAACAAAGTAATTCTGCTAAATCCCACTTAATATGATCAATAACTACATCTCCTATCTCCGATGATTTTGGATTTTATATCCTCATCACCTTCTGTCTTTACATTCCAAAAATCAAAATGACTCCTCAGTAGCCTCCAGAGTCGATCTCCATGACGACAGACAATGACGTGCACACTAATTACATACCTGCTCTGCAACCTTCCGTGGGTTCTTGCTGAAGGCCCAGGGGCAGAGGGCCACTCCACTCTGAGATATGGCTCTCCTCAGCAGGCCTTTGTTGTGTGGAGACAGAATCTGCAGAGAAAGGCGTGTAGAGATGATACTACTATTTATGTTTAACAGGCTTTAGTTTCTTCTACTCTAATTCACCATTTTTAACTTTACTTTGCTAAGAAGGGTTTACTGAGAGCTTCGGACCTGGAAGTTGACACTAGCGCCCCCTGCAGACTCTCCAAAGATGGTGATGTTGTCTGGGTCTCCTCCAAAGGGCCGGATGTTCCTGTGCACCCAGGCGATGGCGGCGTGTTGGTCCCACAGGCCGTAGTTCCCCGGTAAGCTGGAGTCTCCGGCGCTGAGGAAGCCGAGCGTGCCAACCCGGTATCCCACCGACACCACAATAACACCCCCCCGATCTGCAATCTCCTGTCCACTGTAAAGGTAGTTGTTCAGGAAATTGGCCCCCATAGAACCTCCGACCATGAAGCCTCCACCGTACAACCAAATCATCACCGGCAGGTTGGACGACACTGAGGCAGCAGAGAGAGGATTCTCTATCAGCTACATGAAGGAATGTCATGTATGTCATAGTAGAGAAGCAGTGCAAACGTACCGTCTTTGCCGTGAGGGACCCAGATGTTGAGGTAGAGACAGTCCTCACTACCAAATGCTGAAGTCTGGAGCATGCTGATCTGGAGACACCTGCTGGCAAACTTTGTTGCCTTCAGAATGCCTGAGGGGACAAAGAGTTACAGGCAACCATTGGGAAGATAACAAGAAGTTAACATGAACATAAAACACGGCGATGCTGCAGCTGGTCTGTTGGGAACGCGTCTCATTTCATTGGATTCATATCATTCATTTGGTTTGATCACAATGGTTTCTGGGACATGCACGGCTGGGAAGCAGACTCCGGTTATAACATTCAAAGTCTTTGAAACAAAGGTCACTATAGCGACCGTGAGGTAACCGTCCTTCAGATGGATCAACTACTGAGCCAGTCGCCAGCTGAGCAAACTCACACACTGCTGCTTTTTAAAGGATGAACTGCTGGAGTCTGCTTGTGTGGAGTTAAACTCACCTTCCCAGCCTGGATGAGCTTTGGGTTTCTCCAACATTTCAGGTTTGGCAGCAAAGGGAATTCCTTTGAAGACATCGACAGAGCGGAAGATTCCGAGGCGGACGTTTCTGCCTCGAACCTTGCCTGCCTCAGTCTGCACCACGCCAAGCTGCAAACACACACACACACACACACAAACACACAGAAGGCAATGATTTTTTAACAGTTACATTGGTGCTTAATTAGACTTAAAGGAAGACAGAAAGGAAGCAGATCAATCACTTTGTGTTGTGTTTGTGTGTAACTGTAACCCATTTTAGCCTTAAAGCTGTTTGATCATTTCACCATTTTTCAGCCCAGTCACTGATAGGCAGCCTCAGCTCAGGCCTCTCCCCTCACTTAGGCTCAGTTTGGACAGCTGCTACATTTCCAGCTCTCGTACACTTTTACCCCAACATAACTAAATAAAAAACCTTCTGATTTCCATATACATGTGTGTGAGTGAAGTGTGTGCCCACTTACAGACGCTGCTGAAGCGACTCCCAGCCATAGGGCCACGATCACACACACCTTCAGGGTCTCCATGACTGAGCCGGACCATGAGGAGGCTGGTACAGGTCACTTATATACACACGGCGCCTCCCAGAGGAGAGCATAGAGCTGTGTACTCAGGTTATTTAACCTGTCCACAGTGGACGGTCTCTGATGGGAAAAAGAGAATCAAGCGACTTATAGGAACGTTACATATCAGTGAAGTTATACTCTCTCACACACTTTCCACGTTTGTCAAGTCTGGATCAATGTGGAAAAGAAAGTTTTGTTTAATTTTGTTTAATTTCTTTGCGGTTTAATTTAGTATAAACATATAAAGCCACTTTAAAGTTTCACACGAGACGTTATATTGATCAAATATAACTGTATGGGACAAAACAGCAACATTTGATACCAGAAAGAGTAATTTTTATTATTTACTGTTTAATTTTGAGCATTTTAAACTTCACCTGTGTTGGAATGTCTTTATTTTTTAGTAAATGTGATATTTGTAAATGTGAACATGTTTATTAAGAGTTTCCTGTATCTGTCTTGATCCGATGTGATGTCACCGCTGCTTCATTATCACACATTGTTTCGGGAATTAAAGTTGTTTTGCCTTGATCTCATTTTTCCGTGTACACAGAGCGAGTGGGTGTTGTTTGGCAGAGTGAGCAGGTGTGTGTGTGTGTGTGTGTGTGTGTGAGCAGGTGTGTGTGTGAGGAGTGTGTCAGGTGGTCTCATTCTCACAGCGAGATAAGATTAGGCCCAGAAATAACTCTATCTAGCTATCATGTTTACTTTTGTAGGTTACTATTTTTTCTCTTTTGAATTTAATAAGCACATTGACACAGTTGACTGATAAGTTCTGCCTGAACGATAACGAGCCTGGGCTGTAAAGTATAAATGCATACATCAATATCTATATACACTGTATTTTTCCAAAATTAATTGTAATTCTCAGTGATGTTGATTTGAGCTCAGTGATTCTACCTCATAGTATCCAGAAGCAGAACAGATCCACCGAGCTGCTGCATCTTAGCCACGACTGAGGCTTTGCACTCGTTAAGCAACATCTGTCTCACCTGATGAGTCGCCTCAGACCTTCACCTCGCCTGCAGATACCCGCACATATAAACTCCACACATCTGACAAGACATGTGATGGTATGGTGAAGGGTTAAATTATTCAGATTTTAAAAAAAGATCCCGGGCTGGAAAATGACGAGCTCTAAATTGATGAATATTTATTTGCATTATTGGAAACATATGCGACTGAACCAGTTGTGTTCCTCAGTTTAACTCAAAACAAAGATGTCAGAACAAAATATGTGAATCTCTTTGTGAAATGTATGTAATTGAAATAAAAACATTGAAACGTTGTGCTTGTTGTTATCTGTTTATTCTCTTTGAAGTAGTCCTGTCTGATGTTCAGGCGTCTGTGTGCTGCAGATGATTGGATCTACTCTGAGATGGGGGAGGGGAGGTTGGGCAGGATGCTGGTCCAGAAGTGCACATAACGCACACGCAGCTTCTGCCTCACAGAATCAACACCCATCTTAGCGTTGATGTCCAGGTACTGATGTGCCGAGCTGCTGAATTTAGGCCACGGGGTGGGAACCTTCATGTTTCCTTGGTTGGGATCTCTGTGGGGCACAGGCGGAGGAAACAGGAAGTGGATTAAAGAAGAACGTCTCAGTGTGGGTGTGTGTGTGTCTCTTAATATGTACCCGGTTCTGGCGAAGTTGGTCCAGTAGGCGATGATGTATCTTGAGACGTCGCGGTGACTTGGCCAGTATGCCAGCGGTGAGGAGAAAGGTTTCCCGAAAACGTACTGCAGGTCATCAGCGTGGTCGGCTCCCATCCAGCTGGGGTACGGCCGGCCGATGCCTCCCATCCGATTGGGTTCACTGAAGACGTAGGAGTAGGTACGACCAGTACTGTGTCGGGACGAGAAAAAAAAAAGACAATAATCAGGATTGCTTGCGCGCTGTGCGGACATTTGCGTCTCCTTTGCTTATAGTAGACGATGTTCTTACGTAGCGTTGTTAGCGTGAAGGTAGAGCGCCGCCTGTGTCGGAACCAGGAAGATGTAGTCTGTTCCGATTTCCACGATGGTTTTCTTAAGGGTCTCCTTGCTGGGACTTGAGCCCCAGGAGGAGGTGTAAGTGGCGAAGGCGTTTTCCAGACCACCTTTACCTTTCTCCTTGGTGTAGGAAGCCAACAGCCTCTTCACATCCTCACTGCAATGGATGAATGAACGAATGAATGAAACGCGATGACGATTGTGCAGGTTTGTCTGTGTGTACGTCAAATGTTGGTGTGTTTGTCTTTGTCAGCACTGACTCACATAGGAGTGTCCACCAGGGGGCTGTTGATCGTCGGGACGTCTAAACCGGTGAAGACGTGTCCGTCCATGTCATTGACACCGGCGATGTAATCGATTTTAGCCGCATTGTGGAACAAGTTGTGAACATCATCGGGTAAAAAGTCGCCATCAATCACAGGGGACAGCTTCAGGTTATTGATCAGAGGGTCTGAGGGCAGAGAGACATCACACACTCTGGAGACTCACGTGTGGGTTTGATGGATTTGATTCTGTAATACTGCAATGATATCTGAATTTTTTTTTTAAACTACAAGGAAGAACTGACAAGAGCGATCTCCTCACTCAATGTCAGTTCAGACTGTATCTCACTTCCTGTTCTTTCTACTTCTCTTTTTTGGACCACTGTCCATGTGAAACACGATATTCTTACTGTCAGGAGAGCTGGCCAGACTGATGCGCCCGGCAAGGGTGAGGGTCACAGGATCGGTCATCTTCAAACAGTCAACCATGGTGTCATCAATGGGGCAATTAACCTTCAGGGCAATCTGGAGAGAGAAGATAAAGGCTCTCATCACGTCTGAGAGCAGCATCCGGAGCTCCACAGGTATCAGCTTGGTTGTTCAGTACCTCCTCAGTAAACCTGCGGGGGTTCTTGTTGATGGCCCAGGGGCAGAGGGCGACCCCGCTCTGGGAGATGGCTCTCCTGATCAGACCTTTGTTGTGGGGGGTCAGAGTCTGTTTGGGTCAAAGAACAAACACATCAGCAAAGGAAAGATGCTCACAGCCAATTCAACCTGTGTATTCAAGTATTAAAGCTTGTATTTATGCTTTGACAGAGCAGGGGGAATCTTCTGACCTGGAAGCTGACACTAGCGCCCCCTGCAGACTCTCCAAACAGGGTGATGTTGCTAGGGTCTCCACCAAACGAGCGGATGTTCCTGTGCACCCAGGCGATGGCGGCCTGCTGGTCCCACAGGCCGTAGTTTCCTGTGAGAGAAAACAGGAAGGCTCCTCAGCTGCTGGTGGATAAACACTGTCCCTAGGAAATCCAGGTTTTCACAAATAACAGAAGAGATATTGTGTTGCGTGAGAATGCTGGCAACTCTCAAACCAGGTTGGTACCAGGTAAACTGGAGTCTCCGGTGCTCAGGAAGCCCAGGGTTCCCAAACGATATCCCAGTGTCACCACGATAACCTTCCCTCTGTCTGCTATTTCCTGTCCGTCGTACAGATAGTTGTCAAGGAAGTTTGCTCCCATTGAGCCTCCAGCCAGGAAGCCTCCTCCATAGATCCACACCATGACCGGCAGATCAGTAGACACTGCAACACACACACATAGCACAATGGTGGTCAATCCTACTGTAGACCCCACAAAACAGAACGCCCGAGCTGAGATCAGCTAGTTACCGACACGGCCGTGAGGGACCCAGATGTTCAGGAAGAGACAATCCTCACTGCCACGGGTGCTGGACATGGTCATGGTCACCTGGAGGCAGCGCTTCCTGAATGCTTTGACCGGCATGACGCCTGAAGACACACACACACACACACAGTTAGTGGTCTGGGACAGAAAGTCTGAAAGTGTTGATTGATAAGTTCTGAGCCAGACAAAGCAGAAAACGGTTCCACTAGTTTTCACTCTTCAGTCTAGATGTTGGTTGATTGGCTGATTGGTTCATTGGCTAATTGGTTGTACCTACCATCCCAGCCTGGGTGAGGTTTTGGTTTTTGAAATCGTCCCGGCATAGCGGCGTAGGGAATCCCCCTGAAAACATCCATGTGTTGACGGTACCCAAGGCGAATCTTCTCCCCCTCCACCATGCCGCCCTCGGTGGTGACCACCCCGAGCTGCCAGCAGAGGATTCAAGAAGAACACATGAGTCAGGGATTTAAGCCCAAAGAAAAGAGGCAGGACTTCACATCTTCAATCAGCACCAAGAAAGAAATGTTACTTTTATGTAAGCGATTCTCTTAATCTAAGACCAAATATCACCTCTGAGTCACCAAAGCCTCTAAGTAGCTCCAAACTCTCAGGCAAATCACTGTACACAATATCTGACAATAATCTGCCACAATAGAATAGAATAGAATAGAATTACATTTCCACTAACCCTAACTCAAACTGAACTTTTTCTAATTAAACATTGCATACATCGCTATTTGTTCAAATATATACAGTAGATCACAATGATTCTTTCTGGTCCTTTGAGAAACCAAGTGTTCAAACTCTGTGGTGACATTGACCTTTGTTAGAATACAGTTGAGCCAATGGTGCCTGAAATATGAACAATTTAGAAAGTTTCAATTATAGCAATAAATAAGTAAAGCAGCTTCCTCTTTTGTTGAGATACTGAACAATCTATGACATCTGCTGGAGTTGATCTCAAACACTTACGGAGGTGGAAGACACCGTCTCCAGAAACACGGCAACAGCAACCAGAATCCCAAATGTCATCATCCTGACCAAGCTGGAACAGAGGAGGAAGAACGAGCAGCCTTTTATAGGGCTGCAGGGCGCTCTGGGCAGCAGTGTTACGCAACACCTATTGTTTAACCACACTGAGTCCACAACCTTAACTTTGATCCTAACGGAATGAAAGCTGCAAAAGACGGAAAAACATGAAATGACATTAGGAACTTCATTAGTTATTTTGAAATGACAGTTGTAGATGAAATACATGTTGGGAGGGTGAACTAAATAGTAATTTCCGTATTTTTATTGAGAACAGTTAATAGTAAAGATGCACAATTAGTCAAGTTCAAATTGAAATCGTAATCTGGCCTCTGCTGCCCCCTGGACGTTGTAGTGTTTTCATCTTCACCACATTTCCATTTGGATATTTAATAAGAATGCAGATTGAGCTTGAAAATGCAGTCGTCACAGTTAGGGACCGTGGTGAAAGTGACCTAGATATCATTGGCATAAAATATAAAAAAGAATTAAAAACAAATTAAAATAAGATATTGAAAAATATTTCAAAAAAAATAAAGAAGTGATTAAAATAACGTGGCATAGGACATTTTCACTGCACCCAGAGTAAATATCTGCAGTTCAAACCACAATTGTAGTCTCTATTTCTATTTGTTTGTTTATTTTGCATCGTTCCACTTTAGTACCCAGTGTAGAATCCTTCTATGTTCTACAGTGTATTCAGTTATCCAGGGAAATTGAGCGAAGTGGCGAGGAAAAGGGGTTCATTCCAATAATTTACAAGATGTTGCTATTGAGGTTAATATTCTAAACATATTAGCAAATCATGTGAATAAAAAGACAGACTAGTTAGTTTTGTCTTGGGTTTATTGTGGAGTGAATTCTTCAAGCCAGAAGTTGGTTTTCAATACAAGTGACTGCGTTTGGTGTCTAGGCATCAATCTTGACGGACTGCAGGGCGGGTAAAACATCAGTCCAGAAATGCACAAATCGTATCCTCATCTTCTCCTTGATGGAGTTGTGGTTCATCCTAGCGTTGATCTCCAGGTACTTGTGATTCGAACTAGTGAATTCGGGCCACATGACAGGAACCTTGTGCTCGCCGTTGCTGGGGTCCCTGTGCGCAAAACAAAGAGTGAGGACAAAACAGGAAGCACACAAAAACCCAGAGAAACCACCTCTCAAAACAGAACAAAGAGTCACAGAAGCTCATAAACTCAAATTATCACAGATGAAACCAAACATTAGCATGTGTCTTACCCAGTTCTGGCGAAGTTGGTCCAGTAGGCGATCACGTGTCCGGCGGCGTCACGGTGACTTGGCCAGTAGCCCAGCGGTGAGGAGAAAGGTTTTCCAAAGACGTACTGCAGGTCGTCAGCGTGGTCGGCCCCCATCCACTTGGGATAGGGTTTACCGACACCGCCCAGCCGGTTGGGGACAGAGAAGAGGTAGGAGTAGGTACGGCCCCGGCTTTGGGAGGACAAAGGACAGAAGAAGGATGTTTGGACGATGACACCAAAAACACGACATAATAATGAAGGTCTGTAGGCCTTTGAATGGACCTTTCCAGAACCCTGTGATGTTTCTTTAACTACACACAGACACAGGTTATGTGTACCATGGACCGTGTTGTATGATTCCATGAGGGTCCAGTCTCTGGGTCAAATACTACCTTGCAAATATCACCAAACATTCTCTTTACTTACAAAAAACAATGACAGTGACTGATTTTGGATAAATTTTCCCCTGAAAATCATTAAATATTGTTAAACGAAAGATTCTTTCTCACGTGGCATTGGCAGCATGGAGGTAGAGAGCAGTCTGGATAGGGACGAGGAAGATGTAGTCCGTGCCAACTTCCACTACGCTTCTCTTGACGTCCTCCTTGGTGGGTGACTCTCCCCAGTTGATGGTATATTCATTAATGGCTTCCTTCAGACCAACCTCGCCTGTGTAAGAGGCCAGCAAGTCATGCAAATCCTCCCTGACATGGGGCACAAAGGGGTAAAGGTTACCGATTTCTCACATTGCTGTTGAATCTTCGATTGCGTAACCCGGTCGTGAAGGTGAACGTCCTCAGCCTTGAAACTCACACGGGTGTGCTCAGCACGCTGTCGATAGTGGGAACATCAAGGACGGTGAAGAGATGCCCGTCCATGTCGTTGACACCGGCCATGTAATCGATATTAGCCGCATTGTGGAATAGTTTAGAGGGCTCGTCGGGAAGGAAGTCGCCGTCAACCACAGGAGACAGGAGCAGGTTGTTTACGATGGGGGCTGGGCGGATAGATCACACGTTAGACGCTGTGAAGTTCATAGTGGCTTTAAAGTAAAGAGGGGTACAGGCCAGTCATGGTGATGTGCTGCCTGGATTATGGGATGGCGAAGGACTCACTCTTAGGACCTCCCTTCATGCTGAGGGTTCCGGCCATGGTCAGGGATTCAGCATCTGTCTGTTTCAAGCAGGCAGTCATTCTCTCATCTGTGGGGCACTTAAGCCTCGCAGCAACCTGCCAGAGGAAAGATGATGGTACAAAGATCCGTCCTGCACTGGGGTCCAAACATCTAGACAAGCTGAACAAGCTGACATGAATCCTGAGGACTGATTAGTGCTTAGCATGCAGCTCAGGACACAGCTGAAAGATTGAAACACATGAATCCATCCAACAGTTTTGATTTGAGCCTCACGCGGCTGCTACCATGACGACAGACTTTTATCCTTTTTCATTCACAGCCTTTCACGGCATTTCATCAGCTTTTACCCGTACTTGCTCTTGACAATAAAGTTGAATCTAATCTAATCTAATCTAATCTTTGTAATTCGTACCACTTCAGCGAACTCGCGGGGGTTCTTGTTGAGGGCCCAGGGGCAGAGGCCGACGCCGCTCTGGGAGATGGCTCTCCTGAACAGCCCTTTGTTGTGGGGGCTCAGAGTCTGTCACACACACAGACACAAGCAGATTCATTAACAACAAACACATTGTGCGTTTGAGCAAGGCAGCAGGAAATACAAGGATTTCCACAGCAGTGGGTCTCTGAGGTTTGCTGCGATTCCTAACCTGAAAGCTGACGCTAGCGCCCCCTGCAGACTCTCCAAAGATGGTGATGTTGTTGGGGTCTCCGCCAAACATGCGGATGTTCCTGTTGACCCAGGCGATGGCGGCGTGCTGATCCCACAGACCGTAGTTTCCTGAGAGACAAAACATCAGCATTCATCAGCCGGATTGAGCTGAATGCTTACTTACTGTAAGTCGCTTTGGATAAAAGCGTCTGCTAAATGACCGTAATGTAATGTAATGTAATGTAATGTAATGTAATGCTTGAGACAGTTTGGGTGGCATGTCCACACCTACCAGGTAAACTGGAGTCTCCGGTGCTCAGGAAGCCCAGGGTTCCCACACGGTATCCCACTGTCACCACGATAACGTTCCCCCTGTCTGCTAGCTCCTTTCCATCGTACAGATAGTTGTCCAGGAAGTTTGCTCCCATTGAGCCTCCGACCAGGAAGCCTCCTCCATAGATCCACACCATGACGGGCAGATTAGTGGACACTGAGGCAAAGACACATCCAAACACATAAGCAAGTTTAGAGTGCTGCTGTAATGAGGAGGAGGAGGAGGAGGATGTCTCATTGGTTCTCAACTTGTTGTCTAGGATACCCTTGATATCAGCTGTAATAGCCTCGCACTGAGGTATTAATGACCGCTGCCTATTGGACAGATCAGCTGGAATAAGTGAGTGAGTGAGTGAGTGAGTGAGTGAGTGAGTGAGTGAGTGGTTACCTTTTCGGCCGTGAGGCACCCAGATGTTCAGGTAGAGACAGTCTCGACTTCCACGAATGTCAGTCTGAATCATGTTCACCTGAAGGCATCGCTTCCTGTAGTCATTGGCTCTGAGGAGGCCTAAAGACCAATACACACACACACACACATGTAAAACAAGACGTTTACTGTAGTGCAGTGAAGTCAATTTCATCTGTCAAAACTGAAGATTTGTACAATTCATTGTACAAAGTATTGGAGCAGAGAAGGCTTGTATATATGAGGTAGCAGACTTTGATGCTCTCTCTGTTTGTGTCAGAACATGAAGGTGTTCAGAGATGAAGGTTACCCACCGTCCCATCCAGAGTGACGCTTTGGCTTCTCAAACGTGCCGGGCGGATCTGCATAGGGAATTCCCTTGTAGACGTCCATGTGACGGAAGACCCCAAGGCGAAGGCTCTTTCCCTTCACCATACCTCCCTCAGTGTGAACAATCCCGAGCTAGAGGAGAGCAAAGGGCCAAACATCCACCTCAGTGCATCTCTACTGGAAAATGAGTTACAAATCTGAAGTACACCTCTCAACTATGACTGAAATACAGAAAGTGGTGGTGAAAAAATTAAAAAAAGACTTTTAATTGATATTACACATTGAATATCTAGATAGCGACTTTGCAGGACGAGATTCAGCTCTGTGCTTTGCACAGCTGTCCAAATGGACTCCAATCACACCCTGCAGCCCTGACATCATACGGAGCTGGAGGCAGGTTTACTGAGGTTAGGAACCTTCATCAGTCTGGCACCCGAGGTAGAGGCAGGACTGTGATAACGGAATGTGGTAATAAAAGAAAAACACCTCTGACTCCCCCGAGTTATTTCATCAGGAACTGCAGCTGACAACTGTTCACTTAGAGAATAAACAGGATGAGAGTATATAACAGTTCACCTAACAAGGTCAGGTCATATGATCCACAAGCTCATCAATCTGGAAGCCTGCGACTAAAAATGAAGACTCAAACTGAACTTACCTGTGAGCTGAGAGTCTGACTGTATAATCTAATACATGTTACTGATGATTTGTCTCACTGTGGGCCATGAATTAACTAATACTGACCAACATTAAAGAAATCCCACATGAAAATCTAATAAATCCTTAATTGACCTCTTCAATCCAATTACTTTGGAGAGGCTGTAAAGGTCAAACTTGTGATTGAGGTCCTAATGTGTATTAAAGAACTGAATCTATGCTTCATACCCTCACATAAACATTGCAAAGTTGTACTTACAGATGTTCCAGATGCTGTCTCCAGGAACAGGGCACCCGTGATCAAAAGCCCAAGCAGCTTCATATTGGCTTTCCAAGGAGATGCCAGTGGAGAGGAGAGGCGACTCTGCCTCTATATATACAGTTACAAACGTGTTATGACACGTACAGGTCCCTCATATGACCTGAGAGTCAGGAACAGGCTGTACATGTTTACGTCCTTCTCGCTGCAGCAGTATCTGATACCTACACATTTCTATACGTCTGCTCCCATGGACGCTGATAAATGAGGCTGTTGAGGAATATTATGCAAATAGCCTGTATGGGGGTTGACTGATAAAAACTGAGCCTGACACATCAAGGACTGTGCACACGCATGTGGTTTCTGGTGGAAGCAATTTAATCATTTATCCTTTGCTTATGCTTGATTTCATTTAGCAGCTGAATGTAAAATCAGTTTGTTAGAAGTTGAGGTACTAGAACTTTGATGTTTTCTGGAAACCTGTTGTGCAGTTTCATCCACAAACTTGATTTACTTGCAATTGTTGTACCGACACCTTGTAATGGTGATAGAGTTAAAAAGTAGAGCTGAAGTAGTCGTCGTGGCTATCGTAAGCCGTCGTCTTGTCCCAGCACATCCGGGTTGAAGAACAGAGGACCCAGACTTGACCCCTGTGGGACTCCGTGTGTCACATGATGCAGACAAAACAAAGGTGATGCAATATGATGCAATATGTTTCCTGACATGAGACAAACGGCACATTTCTCCAATTTAAAAAAAAAAAAAAAAAAAAGAGTAAATGCGTTTGCACAATGTCATCAGTCAGTTGTCCGTTTTTAAATGTAATCTAATATTTCAGTCTCCATCTCATTTTCGCTTCCCTCTGATGGCTGGAATTCGTCTTCGTCTTCCTCTTGATCCTCCTTGATCTCCTCCTCCTGCAGCTCCTCCTCCTGCAGCTCCTCCTCCTCCTCCTCGTCCTCCTCTGCCTCCGGGGGTCTCTCATGTAGGCCTCGTCGTCTCCGCTTCTTGGGGAGATCGGGCATCGCTGAGGAGGAGAGGAAGCATCAGTGAACAAACCGATCGGCCGCTTTGTTTCCACGTCACAGTGAGGCGTGACCCTCGGCCACATGCCGCACATTAGTGACTGTTGTGTTAAAGTTTGGGTTCCCCGAGAGACATTTAAGACTTTTTAACACCACTTTAAATACATTTAGCAGAAAGGGTGCGACTGCCAGATTCTTACAAGGTTTCTGAGCCCGGATGACCTTCTTGATCATGGCAGACATCATGTCCCTCAGCTCGTCGGTGGTGCCGAGGACGCACCAGCCGTCCCTCTCGTCGCACCCGCTCTCTTTGCCGTCGTTCCGCTCAAACGCTGTCTTGATGCTGGAGAGGCATAAAGGTCAACCAAACCTATAACGTTAGAGGCTTTAACACGTGTTCCATGGATCCCTGAGGGTCCGGTCAGACCCGGCGTGTCGCCTTCAGGCCGGGTCACGTACCTGTCCACGTCCAGGTCACACAGCTGGTAGAACATCTGTCTGTGGGGGGGCAGCATCCCCTCTCTGAAAATGTACGACGACTCCTGTGAAGATGAAACAAGACGAGAGTTCTTACGGACAGGACGAATCGACCACGCACACATGTAATGAGTCACTTCCTGTTTCGTCCTTTGAGAGGAAACATTCTGTGATCTGCCGGTTGTTGTAGCTGCGAACGTTTCCTTGGTAACGTAAGTTAACCACTGATCTGGACTGTTGCCATGTTTGTTAACACTCTTGTGCGAAGCTGAGGTGTTTCTGTGGCGTTTCTGCTCTGCACGTTTAGGTCAGTGATAATCTTGACCTTCACTGACCTTCAGCTGGTATTTGACTAGCAGCGACTCCCGGCTGCCGCTGGGTCCTTCCTGCACTGGAAGATCCAACAGACTGGCTGCCTGGGGACCTGAAGACAGACACACACGTTTCAGAGCCTCTGCTTCTCTTTCTCGCCCACTTCCCAGCTGACCTTTGACCCTCAAATGAAAACGTCCGGCTCCTCACCCACTTTGCTGATGGCGATGGGCAGAGTGTAGTTGAAGGAGCTCCTCTTGGCTTTCACAGGCATGTCAGACAGGGAGTAACCTGAACACGTGGAGGGAAATAAAACAATCAGCAGGGAGAGATTGTTCCTTCTGTCGCTACGATAACAAAAAGTCAAACTTTAGGGGCCTTCCTCAGACTCTCACCGTGCTTGGAGCTGCAGCGGATCCTGAAGTCCAGGATCTGGTACTTCTTAGACTCGGGGCTCTTGCGGGGGTCGTAGCCCAGCCGGACCCACAGGCTCCTCCACGGCCCGGTCACCTGCAGAGAATTAGACCAGTCAGATTTAAAAGCTTTAAGGTTTCGTCCTTGTAGCGTTTGTGAACCCTTACAGCTGTCACAGCGACACAAACATGAGACACATGAGCTCCGTCTCTGCTGTTTTACCATCAGTATCTATTATTCCCTCTGCAGATTCATGTTTCTATCTCTCAAAGAGCTTCTAAATACCTCGATAAACACTTGTGATTCTTCTAACAAAGCCTAGTTTTCCCCCAAATCTGCAGGATTAGAGGACAGTCTGCTTGATTTAACCTTAAGTAAAAAAGTTAACTGGATCTAATAAGCAGACTGAGGAGGCGTTCATGTGTCGATCATTTAATTTATTTATTATTCAAAACGACTTCAGCCCTGCACAGGTTCCCTTCATCACAGGTTTGAGGGCTTAAAGGTGTTCAAATCTAAACATTTAGGATTTATACTTCTCTATTCTAAACCCATTTGCCTCCTCCTGGTGTGGTTGATTGAAGGCGTGGCTGCTCTCACCATGTAATAGGCGACCAGGGGCAGCAGCAGCTTCAGCTTGTCCGGGTGGATCTCAATGTTGGCCTTGACGGCGTTGCGGGACCAGATGGGCCGGCTCTCAAACATCTGAGTTTGGTTTTGGAGATAAGAGTTTGGGACAAAAAAAGAAAGGAGGTCAGTCAGAGGCGCAGCACCTTGGAGCCACAGCCATTGGTGGAAACCTGGAGGCTGGTGAGCCGGGATATGACCGACAGTGACCTGAGGGAATCATCAGACAGGTTAGATGTGTCCAACAAACTTAGCTTTAATGAGTTAAGGGACAGTTTGTGATGAGTGAATTTGTTTTGCATGGTACTTTAGTGTGGAGTTTGGTATCTAGTGAAGCTTAACGGCATTACTCTGACTCTTATTGTGAAATATGTAGTTTAGCTTCAGATCCTCATGTGTAAGAACACAAGAACATGGGAGGAGGGAATGGAGACTACACAATATACAAACACACAAAGAAGGGATTTATCATGGCTGCAAAAGAGGGAGAGAGAGGGGGGGGGAGAGGGAGGGAGAGAGAGAGGGGGGAGAGAGAGAGGGGGAGAGAGAGGGGGAGGGAGAGAGAGAGAGAGAGAGGGAGAGAGAGGGGGTAGAAAGAGGGGGGAGAGGGAGGAGAGAGAGAGAGGGGAGAGGGGGGGAGAAAGAGGGGGGAGGGAGAGAGAGGGAGAGAGAGAGGGGGAGGGGGAGAGAGAGGGGGAGGGAGAGAGAGAGAGAGAGAGGGGGTAGAAAGAGGGGGGAGAGGGAGGAGAGAGAGAGAGGGGAGAAAGAGGGGGGAGGGAGAGAGAGAGAGAGGGGGGGGAGAGAGAGGGGGGAGGGAGAGAGAGAGAGAGGGGGGGGAGAGAGAGGGGGGAGGGAGAGAGAGAGAGAGGGGGGGGAGAGAGAGGGGGGAGGGAGAGAGAGAGAGAGGGGGGGGAGAGAGAGGGGGGAGGGAGAGAGAGAGAGAGGGGGGAGAGAGAGGGGGGAGGGAGGGACAGAGAGAGAGAGAGAGAGAGAGAGAGAGAGAGAGAGAGAGAGAGAGAGAGAGAGAGAGAGAGCATTAGAGTGTATGTGTACCTGTTTGAGCTGTATCTCAGTCTGCTTGTCCGTCTCCTTCAGGCAGACTCGTTCCCAGTTGACCTTTGCAGCCTCCAGGGCCTCAGCAGGAACCACAGCTTCATTGTAGCTCACGAAAACCGCGTTGTGAGGCCGACGGGCTCGAGTCAAACTGATGAAATTCTTCTTGTGAGCCGGCCCTTGGCTGGAAGCAAGAAGGACAGGATGTGGCGTTATTCGGCTCATCAAAGAGAAGAAGATGATTAAAACAAAGCACAGCTGGATTATAGAGATGAGTGTGTGTGACTGACTTGTGCTGCAAGTCATGACGGTAGAAATAATCCACAGGACTGTCGAGGCGTGAGAAGATGGCGGGCGGGAGGAAGTAAGGTATGGGCTCCTCGAAGAACTGCTGGTTTTGTGACTGGTGCAGGAGGATCTTGTCGTACAGAGACGAGCTTTTCCCACCGTCCGCATGCACGGCCAGGCACTGAAAGTCTGCCAGCCCTGCGGAAAGCAAACAGGAAGTCAGAAACACAAGAGGGGCTCCGTGGCTTTGAGATGTTCAGATTCTACAGCAGCATTCACAGTCATGTTGGTGTGAGAGGAACCTTGGAACTTGTAGGTTGTTCCTATGACACCCAGCGCGTCAATGTGCACCTGGGTGTCCCTGGGGTCCTTCTTCCGGACCCGCCGCCGCACTCTGAGGAGGAGGTTGCTGGACGGGGAGCGGTTTGCACACAGAGAGTGAGAGAACGGGTCGTGAGGCCGGTACCGGAGCTCCAGGCGCCGTTTGGGGTGTGAGTAGATCTGTGGAGCAGAGAAGGAAACAGGCCAGAGTCACACAACGACGCAACAGCAGCGGACAGACAATGATGTCATGTTCCTACTTATCAACACATACATGACACACATCAGAATCTGTGGACAACGATATGCAAATGTAGTTTATACAAAAATAATTACAGTGAAGAGATAGTTTCTTCTAATGTAACAAACGTGCCTTTGTGTGTTCATTTAATATTTGTAATGTCACTTTTAAACTCTTTGATCAGTTCTCTGTAGTTATAATGAGTTTATGCAGTAGTAATTGTGTTTAATATCCTTATTTTCAAGTAAACGACAGCGTTAAAGATGAAGATACGGATTTTGGACTACGCGGTTTCCGTACTTCTGCCCTGTTGCCTCCCGCCTTTTAATAACTCATATAAATAGTAAACACACTCACTTTAGTCATGGCTTTTTCGCCCCCGAGTGTTTCCAGCATCTTGTCCACGTTGCGGACCACCGCCGGGTACTCCACGCACGCCAGCCTCCTCTCCTGCAGCGGCACGGTGGCGCTGCTGCCGGGCAAACCGGCGTCCTCCGGCCGGGTGGAGATCACCAGCTCCTTCAGGGTGAAGTCCAGAGTTAAGTCGCTGGACTCCGCCATCTCACGCAACTCGTACAACTGCAATGTCTACGCGAAAAACACCAATAACGCGCCAAAACGCGGTGGAAAGGTAAAGCTCCGGAAGTGCTAGCTTTAAGTGCTACTGTGTGTGGATGTATTGGTCCTGGTACAAAATGACGCCGGGGGGGAACGTTCGTCTACTATGTCTTTGGTTCCGCGGTCGTTTATTATCAACATTTTCTAAAAGTTTAATTTGACTCTTTACGTCTTTACATCCGACGCAGAATTCAAACGGGGGAAATAAAACGATTTGTTTTGAGAATTTTAAGTTTAATTTAGAAAATAATAAAGCGACCGACACAATAAAGTTAGTGTACCTGCTGATTACCACTTAGGCCACTAGATGGCAGTATATATATCCAGACAAAACGCACCGCCACATTACGCTTTATGCTTATATGTTGTCATTTTGTGAGGTAAAAACTTTTTAAGTGCAACATTTTAAACTATTATATTATATAGTGTGCAACATGTAGAGAATTGTTATGTAAGTTTTTATAAAGTGTTTTTGAAAAGAGAATCCTTCAATCTTTATATTTTTGTATTTCTTTATGAACACTAAAGCCTTCAATAATGATTTTCTAAACTCTATGTGATGTATAAACTGTATTTAGGGTGGATTAGCCTTTTAAAAAGCGTCTGGGAGCATCCACTGTTCCCGACTTCAGTAAGAGGATTTGTGTGCTGTCCCTCCCTCAGATTGTCAACAGACTCTCTTCCCCTCAGAGAAGAAACTGTGAGAAGCAGTTGTGCTACGACTGTTTGCAGATTGTTTTAGGTGCTATTACAAAGTAAATTAAGTTCTGATGTGACGCATTGTTGACTTTTGTTCTAGTTTGTCTTCTGTAGTCATGCCTTTAAGGTTAAGCAAGGATTAACTCTGGAAGTTAACAAGTCAGAGCCTTGGTATCAGCATGTCTACGCTCTTTAATGCACTTTAAGCCTAAGGAACACGAAAATGTGTGGTTGTTTACTGAGGTTCAGTCTGACACAGTGGAGAACGTCTATGTCCGGCTCGGTGTTTGCGATACACAGAATGATCAAATAGTTTCCTTTATGATATTTACATTCATCATTTGTTGTCAGAAATGAAAGCAGAAGTGTCAATCCTGTAGGATAATGCAATTAGGTGCATTTGCATAGGCTGGAAGAACAACTTCCCCAACTCTTTACTGACTGAAACAACACAACTTTGACGGCAGCACTCCAGAAACATGATGGAAAGGATTTAGTATTGTTGTAGTTTGAACTCTTGAATGGCGTCTCTGAAACATCGCCACCTAGAGGCCCTTTGGGCAATCAAGGCAACATTCAAAGAGAAATACTTCCTCATAGTAACTGGAATGATGTCTCTGTCTTTATGAGTAATCCTTTAAACCCCTCAGCAGGTTCATAGGGAGTCGTTCCAGTGTCTTTGGTCTTTGCCCCAGGGAATTATCACTGCCGTCATATTTAAACAGCTTCTTACAGTTACAGGTGCAAACACAGAACAACAAACAACCAGGGAGAAGAGAAGCCACTCTGGGCTTTTATACATTGAGGCCTATGATTACTGTAATTGTGCAACACACAGAGTGCAGTTCACATTGGGATTAGATTGAACGCTTTGTCCTGGTGAACTATGAAGGATGAGTTCTTCCATCAGAACGCCTCTGAACCGGGTCTCTCCTGGTGCTGGTTTCAGACCTGACATACACACAGCTCATATCTGAAGATGATCCAGATTCTGTTGTTGTTTTGCTTGTGGCGGCTGCACCGTCGTTAGTCTCCCTAGTGGTCACCTGGTGTCAATGCAGGACACGCAGTCTGAATGGTTGTCTATGGAATTAAGTTTAAAATCTTTATAACTTTGAAACTACAATCTTTATGTGCCTCAAAATCTACTATAATGTTCTCTGTCCCACAATGCACCTGTCCACAAAATGTCATAAAAATCGGGCAAAAGCCTTTTGAGTTCTGTTGCTAACATAAACTTCTGACTTTCAATCTGCCTCTCTCTCTCTCTCTCTCTCTCTCTCTCTCTCTCTCTCTCTCTCTCTCTCCCCCGCTCTCTTTTTTCTCTCTCTCTCCCTCTCTATCTCTCTCTGCCTCTCTCCCTCTCTCTCCCTCTCTCTGCCTCTCTCTGCCTCTCTCTCCCTCTCTCTATCTCTCTCTCTCTATCTCTCTCTCTCTGTCTCCCTCTCTCCCCCTCTCTCCCCCTCCTCTCTCTCAGTGGACACATGTCCAGCTCTTGGTGCTATCTGGGCTGAAGGTCTGTCCGCTCCTCCCTGCCGGCCCGGTTGAGGCCTGCTGGCCTGTTCTAGCCGTTACAGTGTGGTGAGGTCGTGATAAGGTTATCAAACACCCTCCGCCTCCTCGCTCACTCTGGAAAAGCCTGCTGCCTTCAGATTCCACCCTCCTCCTCCTCCTCTTCCTCTTCCTCCTCCTCACTCAGTGTTTCCCCTCTTCTGTCACCCTCTTTCTGTTTTCAACCTCTGCAGCTTGAACCCTGCAGCTGTTTGTCGTGTTTGGATTTTTATGTAAACTTCGCTGAACTCTGTTACCTAATTTCAGGTTATTGACTTTGTCAGCAAGATCAATTTTTTTTCTTCTTGTTCTTCTTCTTGCTTTTCCAGTTATGAAGTCGTGTTTATGTGAGTCTCTTCCCAAGATTCTTATGACCACAACACAACTAGACAAAAGTCACAAAACGCTCACAAGGTCTTGACCTGCAAACAGTCGTGCTGCCTTCAAATCCAGGTGGGAAATTCCAGGCATCAAATAACAAACTTAAGCTTTACATTATTAGGGAAATAAGACTAAAAAGGATTACAATTTATATTATTTTTGCGCAATAACACACAAATATGTATTATGGTGTAAGGAAATAACAGCAACACTTTTCTGAATATATTTTATACTTTATGAATGTTTTAGTCTTTTTAATTTTCATTTTCTTTTTCTTTCCTGGACACTTTGGCAGCAGGGTTGTGAGGTTCCATGCACACTAAACCAACACCTCCCCAAGTTACAGTCACAAAGAACACCAAATTAAATGAAAACACGTTTTTTTCGTTTCCTCTGGCCTGCCTGCGCGTCACTTTGTGGGCGTGGCCTCTGGCACACGTCAGCCTGCTTATCTGTGTGAGGGCAGACAGGCTGGAAATCAAGCAATATCACAGCCTCATATGACAGCAGAGGATGTGATCGTACGCTCGCTGCCCGCGTCCAGTCATGAAGAGGAAACCTGCTGACAGCTCGCTCGTCTCTCTGCTGCCCGGGTGAAAATGAGTGAGGCCTCGCTGACACCTTCCAGGAAAACAACACAACCCTGCTGCCTTCAGGGACTCATTTACATCAGAAACATAAAATTGGGATTTGAAATCAATCTGAAAAGTTGATTGATAAATTCTGAGCCTAACACGGAACAATCGCTGTAGGGTTTTCATCTCAGCGACATAAAAGTCCTCCACAGCACAGATGATGTCATCTTCTCAGGCCTTTTTAAGGGGAGGAGGTGAACGCCCGAGTCCTGAGATGAAACTGAGCCTCAAGCTTAATCACAAGCACATCAGCCACCAGGTGCATCATCTTCTCTCACTCACAGAGGGACGCAAACCTCTAATCCAGATACAACTCAGGAAGGAAGTGAAGGGACTTCCAGAAAGAATGATGTGTCGTCATTTATTACAAGATTTCTTCTCCAAATATAATAATTCATCTAAAGTCTATTCATCTATCATTCTGTAAAATAGTTTCTGTATCCTTTTGTTTTGATAATTTAAAGAATATGGAAAAGAAGGTTAAAAAAGAAGTTCTTAAATAAAACAAGATAAACATAAAGTGAAATGAAATGATCTTTTTATTTTCCATATTTTGTCTTAGGGTCTCTAACAGACTGAGGCAGAGTGTGTGTCATTGTTTTGATTAGCTGTAACCTCAGTTGGTGAAATAAAATCCTGGTTTGTTTCACAGCAGAGACTCAAATCAAATGACACAAAGTTGTTTTAGCGTTCAAAGGAGAAACCGTCACCAAACACTGACTCTGCCCTGGAATCAGAACAATCCAGGAGCAGAGAGGAGGAAGAGACTGCAGGTGATGTTCTAACAAACATCCTGGTATTTGCATGTGTTATGCAACCATAAATAAAGCCTCAGATTCCTGTGAAATGACTGCAGTCTAACAGAGCTTGTATCTTTTCAGGGGATCTCCCTCTCTGCCTTCCATGAATGTGCGGGCGAAGGCTCGGGCGTGTTCAGCCGCCTCCTTCCTGCAGCCCTGCAGCGTTTCCACGGTACCAGCCAAGGTCCATTTGCATAGAACCAATTTGCTAAACAAATTCAGCTCTTTGTGGCCTATCTCTCTCTCTCTCTCTGCTCTGTGTGTGTGTGTGTGTATAGAGATAGTGAGGAGACAGAGCAGCGTTTGGATGTGGTGTGTTGGTTTTCAGGCAGCACAGATGTTTGAGTCTTGATTTGGCCAAACGTGTTTCATGCTTTTTGCTGTAAGAAACAGATTTGACAGATTTTGTTGTTTTGGTTCTCAGTGTGGAGGCTGTTTGTGCTATCAGATCCTGATGGAGCTCAAACTGCAACGTGCACAGGTTCAAAACGTGGAGCAGGACTACAGTACAGAGTATACAGGACTACAGTACAGAGTATACAGGACTACAGAACAGAGTATACAGGACGACAGGACTACAGTACAGAGTATACAGGACTACAGTACAGAGAATACAGGACTACAGTACAGAGTATACAGGACGACAGGACTACAGTACAGACTACAGTACAGAGTACAGTACAGAGTACACAGGACTACAGTACAGAGTATACAGGACTACAGAACAGAGAATACAGGACTACAGTACAGAGTATACAGGACTACAGAACAGAGTATGCAGGACTACAGTACAGAGTATACAGGACTACAGTACAGAGTATACAGGACTACAGGACTACAGTACAGAGTATACAGGACTACAGTACAGAGTATACAGGACTACAGGACTACAGTACAGAGTATACAGTATGTAGTGTAGTATTGTAGGTCACAGGAACTCTAACTTACTTGTAGACTTGTTGAAGTTTAAACTTAAGTGTTGTTGAGTCAGAACTCTTTTATGTCACTAACTCTATTTCCTGCGTATCTACTTCAGTATTTTGAAGTACAACTTGAGTAGAGTTACACTCTTCACTCCACTATTCGCCTTAACTAAAGGGCGCTCAGAGTCCATACATCCGCCAAGGTTGAGCAGCCCTCTTGTTTTGCCTCCGTGTCTCACCTCGTGATCACTACAACCGCTAACTGTTGTTGCTATAGCGCCACTGTTTGTGTTTGTAACGAGGTCACATGCTCACCAGGTTCAGTTCCAGCCCACTGATTGGTTCATGAGATGCAGAATAAGCCACGCCCACTCAGCTTTGACTGCAAAATGGTGAAGAAAATTCAAAAAAGATAGATAAGATGAGAAGATAGAACTTTTTTCCGATGTACAGTCAACATAGGCCACGCCCATTTAGCCGGGCGTGGCCTATGTTGACTGTATCGCGTGTCAACATGTAATGAGTTCTTAACTGGATTCTTTCCAAGTTTGATCAGCCCATTTACATCCGCCTGTAAGGTTAAGACAAGTTGATAACATACAGACATGAAAACATATGGCAAAGCTAATAAATCAATTTCCAATCATAATTCAGGTCTGTCACTTTGATTTGTGCTGATTTCATCACATTCAGGGGTTTAACTTGAGATCTAATGTGAGTATAATGGAGGAACAGTGCAGCTCAGAGGTTTTCTACACTGTTACGGTGCAATAACTCATCTCCTTCTTCTTCTTCACGTGTTCCTGCGTTGTGGTACGACCAGTTTAACTTTGATTGATGAACCTTTGCGATCCTGTGAGTGGATCCAGATGTTTCCCTGTTTTGGACAAACTGATTTTCTCTCCCTGTGACGGCGGACAGTTAGGTTTGAGTGGCGGCCCTGCGGTGCCTGGGGCAGGGGGATATGCAAATCCAGAAGGAGTGAGAAATCACATTTACATGCCAACTGTTTCTCCCTGCCACCCAACTACTGTGGGAAAATCAGAAGGGCCCTCTTATAGGAAGCTCGTCTGGCTGTCTGACACCTGCGCCGCTCAACAAACAAGCTCCTGGCCCGGGTCCCTGCAGGCGCGCCGCCCCGCCCCCGCGCCTGCTTCTCAGGAACTGCATCCTGTTTGTGTAGCCCCGCCCCCCTGTGAGCCTCCTGTTGCTCACCTGTGCAGGATTTTGATTTGACCAGGATGTAACTGTTGCCCAGGTAATACCAACAACATTTGCATAGAGACCTCAGATTTGTTTGCCAACTGAAGCAGCCAGCGAAGCCTGAGAGCCGCTGTGCTCCCCTCACACACACACACACACACACACACACACACTGATTTCTGCTGCAGAGACCACCGACACACAAACACACACACACACACACACACACACTCAGTATTTACTTTTGTGTAGTTCTTCTTAAGTTACATTTGTAGTTACTTCTCAATGTTACTGTAAAAGGTAAAAGTAACTGCAGAAGCTACCTGACTCATTGTGTTTTCCTCCTTCCTTCCCTCCCTCCATTCTTCCTCCCATGCTACCTTCCTTTTTTCCTTCCTTCCTTACTGCCTTCCTTCCTTCCTTCCTTACATTTACCTTACATTGATACTTTCTTTCCTTTCATCCTTTCTTTTGTTGCCTTCTTTCCTTCCTTCTTTCCTTCCTCTTCCTTCCTTCCATCCTTCCTTCCATACTACCTTCCATCCTTGCTACCTTTCTTCCATCCCTCCTTCCCTGCTACCATTTCTTCCTTCCTTCCTTCCTTCCTTCCTTCAGTTCTTTCTTTGCGTCCTACTTTCACCTCTCTCTCTCTCTCTCCTCTGTTCCTCCTTCCTTTCCTCCACTCTGTCTCCGACTCTCTCCCTTCCTTCCTCCTCCAGGTGACTGATGGATGCTTCCTGCATGTCCGGTCAGAACAGAAGCCCCTCTTGTCTCTGCCTCTAACTGGTCCTAACCAAATCCCGCCTGTCTCCTGGCCTGTGTGTTGTCAGATTTACCCGGCGAGGTGATGATCTGATTTGCCTGCAGCGGTTTGATGTCCTAACAGGTTTGGTGTTTGAGGAAGGTGGTTCGTCTTCACTGGAGCTGCCGTTTGTTTGTCGAAGCAAATCCAACAGGCTGGATGGGTGTGGTGACGGTTGACTTAAGTAATCAATCCCGTTTCCACAGCTTCGTCTTGCTTAAGGTTAATCCCAGCGACCCATCGGACTCAGCGCCGTGTAAGTGTCGAGCGCCGGAACCTGGATGTGTTCAAAGGCGTGTGGGCGATATTCATCATGGCCGATGTGGCGTGAGGAAGATGGCCGCGTAGTTTGTGGATTTGTGATTTCACTGAGATTATACAATTATACAGCTGATTGAACGTAGGGACGAGCGTGGGGCCACGCTGGAGATTTACACAATAAAGAACGACTATTATGAGATAAAAAGGTTTACAAAAAAGTCGGAAAGTACATTTAAAGAATTCTAATAAGGCACCAGAGCCCCAGTAAAGCTAATGTGAGCAGAATAAATATGTGAGGAAATATTCATAATATAATCATCAAAAATATGCGAATACCGAGACTATCTGGACTTTATTCTGACATCATTCCCTGCTGTCTCTTCCCAAGCTTTATAACTGTTCCCTTTGTGAGCGTTCCCGTGGACGTGGAGGTGAGACCAGCTGCTGTCTTGTGTATTTGCATGCAGATATACGTTCATTTGAATGCAGGGAGCTGCGCAGCACTGTGAGTGTGTTGACCCGAGGCCACGGCTGCTGTTACTTTACATCCTGCTCAGACGAGGACGACGCAGAAAAACACACACACAACGCAGAAAAGTCTGTTTACTCCACTGGTTTCAGTACACACACACACACACACAGCAGATCCTCACACAAGCCTCGACTGAAAAGTTGTGAGACTAGCAGACGTGGCAGTTATATTATTTTAGTCTCTTTCTACCCTTCTTACCTACTTTCATTTCTTTTCCTCCTCCTTTCCTATCAAACAGACATATTGACTGATAAGTTATAAGCTTAACATAGAAAAATCCCAATCAAAGGTGTTGCAGTTATTTATTTGTCTTGTCTCTCTAACAGCTTCCTTCCTTCCACCTTTACTTCTAATCAAAGAAACTGTGATTGATAAATTATGAGCCTAACATAGAAACAAACTATTTTAATAAATGTTTGCTTGACACATTTTCCTTCTCCTTCCTTTTCTACTTTTCCTCATTCCCCTAACCATTTGCCCTAAACCCTTTGGACAAGCGATTGGATTTTAACGAGCTGTCCCTCCTCATCAGACGCCAAACGGGTTCCAGCTGAAGCGTTCATGTGGGAGGAGGTGAGTAGAGTTTGTGATGAGGCTTATTTAAACATAGATATCAGGAAGCATACAAACACCCATTGTTGCCTTTGTTTGTCCTGTAGGTCTCACAGAACCTTGGAAACATCTGGAACTAACTGTAAGTTACAATCACTAAGATTTGTAAAACTCCGGTTCTGAACAACTTCACCTTGGAGGAGTGAACCAATTCAGGACTCACAATGGAGTCAAATATGTCCGACCTCCTCAGGAATTTCCACACAAAAAAATGTTGAAACCTTGCTACTTACAGGGCTCAGAACTTATCAATCAACTCTTGTTGCCCCTCTGCATGTCTTCATTTCAAACCTGGACATAAATGCAAATAACAACAGTGTTTTTTATTTTGTTAGCTCCCCTTTATTTAATAAATCATTTATGAACTCCAGCATGTTTCAGTTTCAATAAATTACATGAGACAATATGTTGATATATTTTCCACATGGAGACATTTGGACTCATTACGTCATCACGTCTCCGTCCTGAGACAGACAGGACCAACATCCTTCAAGGTAAACATAGAAAACACCAAACGTGGAGAAATGAAGTTAATATGAAATAAATCAATGAAGTACAAATCAATGAACTATGATGATTAAACAGGAATAGATTCAGTATTAGGGTTCCCATGGCGATAACCCTCTGTGGTCAAAGAACGGACACACTTCAAGGGAGTGAATGAATTTCTCTTCAAACATCCCCAAACTGAATGAATAAATGAAAACGTCTTCTCCTCTAAAGATCACAACATTTCAATTCAAATTTAATAAATTAAAACATCCAGAACCTTCTCCCACACTGCAGTTCTTGGTTCTAAAATAAATATCTGGTGGGGCTTAATTCAACAAGAAAATCTTACACATAAAAAAAAGGTTTATTAACATATGAACAATAATTGATCCAAGAAGGTTTGTTGACGTACGACTGAAAGCTACTTCATGTTGACTTCTACATTAGACCGAGCCTCCTTCTTCATTTACAAGCATTTTAAAAGCCTCACAAACGCACACTTTATAAAAAAAAAAAAAACACTTTCAGACCTTGGTGAGATCTTGGGCCTGGACAGGAAACGCAGCAGGAAATGACACTGTGGCTTCATTTGGGACTTCAGACTTCAGAGGCTTCAGTTTGTCTTCATTTTTGCACGTTTTCTGTTTTGGTATCTCCGCAAACAAACAAACATCCAGATGAGATGGATGTGAAGATTTGAACCAATGTTTGCAGTAATGTGACGTCTGCTGTCTGTCCCTGCGTCCCTGCGTCCCTCCGTCCCCCCGGCCCCCTGTCCCCTCGTCCCGTCCCCTGCACGTCCTCACTTCATGCCGTGTTGGCTCTCGTGGTGCCGCCGCAGATCCACTTTGCGCTGGAAACCCTTTGAGCAAATGTCACATCCGAAAGGTTTGAATCCGGTGTGCTTCCTGCTGTGCGTGATGAGGTTGGAGCTCTGGCTGAAGGCTTTGCCGCACACTTGGCACTTGTGGGGTTTCTCACCTGCAAACACAGAAAACAACAGCGGCTCAGAATTTTGCATCACGTTGAGTAACTATCAGCTGGGATGGATGGAAATGGAGCAGCTGATGGAAGGAAGGGAGCATGGAAGGGAGCTGCTGAAGTTTGCTTTGATGTCCACAGGCAAAGAATCCCGCCTTTGTTCAGATTTGTCAAACATTTATTTGACAGCGAGTGTTCGCCGGAGTGAACTTCCTTTTCCTCGCTCGCTGCAAAGCAGGAGAACCAGATATGCAAATCCACGGGACATTTGTTTAAGCTTTTGTTTGTGATTTATCAGCAGTTATGCTCCTGGAAACTTTTCATCCCTGCTGCACTTGGAGAGCAGACAATCGCAGAGACGAGCAGGCACGACGCAAACCGCCTCAGTGCTCAGGAGACAGAGTGTGACAGCGGCCTTATGCTAATATTTGAATTCTGAATGTACAAAAACAGTAGGTTACATTTAGTTACTTTAGTTAGCCAGCTAGCTAGAGAGCTTTGAGATAATTAGCGAGGCCCATGCTGGCATTCTTAGCTTTAATGGCCAACGGATGGAGGTGAGGAATCTTGCGTTGGCTAGCAGCACCACATGTTTAGCGACAAAATCAACCTCAACTGTGGCTCCTCCTCCCTCAATGAGACAACCGATCACAGCCCTGGCTCCTTCACATACAGTCGACGCCCAGAACATGCGCAGATGACAGACGGAGCGTCTAGAAATGCTACGACAGTTGGGTTTGTGTGGACGTTTCTGTCAACAAACATCACAAACAATGCTAACTCGTAAAGCAAAATATCGGCCCGTTAAGTTCCAGGACCAGACCAGAATGTCACAGGTCAACTTCCGTCCCTTGTAACTCAGCGCTGTGCTTACCCGTGTGGATGTACGTGTGCTTCTTCATGTCTGACTTCTGGTGGAACCTCTTGCCGCAGTACTGGCAGGGGTACGGCCGGGTGTCTGAGTGGATGAGCAGGTGGGTGGACAGGGTGGACGAGCGCTTGAACGTCTTCCCGCACATCTTACACTCAAAGCTCTTTTCCTGATTGGAGACAGAAGCACAGGTGTGGCGTTATTGGCATGTTGGTAGCGTGTGAACTGAGTGTCTGTCTCTGGGCTGAAGAGGCGTCCACGTACCTGTGAGTGGACGTTCATGTGCTGCTCCAGACTGACCGCGTGGCCGAACGTCTTCCTGCAAATGCTGCAGCCGAAAGGTCGAGTCCCACTGTGCGACCTCCGGACGTGAACCTCCAGGCCGTGAGGCGTCGAGAACACCTGGAACACCAGAGACGCAGGAAATCAATGACTATCTCTCTGATCTGTCTACATGATGTCATAGAAGTGTGTGTGTGTGTGTGTGTGTGTGTGTGTGTACCTTGTCACAGGTGATGCAGTGGTAGGTGTTGGAGGAGGGTGAGTAGTGCGTGCTGCAGTCGAGCGGCTGCTGCTGCTGCGGGCTGCGGCTGACGTGCGGCGCGTACAGACTGCTGGTGTGCTGCAGCACCGTGGGACTGAAGCTCATCTGCCGCAGCTCGTACGAGGACGGGACGGGATCCCACACGTACGCCGGCTTGTAGTACGGAGGGAACTCGGCCACGTGAGGCTCTGAGGGCGCAGACCAAAACACAGGTTTGACCTCCGTGACCGCAAATCACCCACATGGGACTCATGTCACATCAGCCTATACTGGTGTAACAATTTGCTTAGAAAGAGGAAGATGAGGAGGATGGCCATATTTGGGCGTCTTACCGGTCAGGTAGTACGGCTGTGTTGGAGCCACAGGAGGCCTGGCGAGCTCCGGGTGCACTGGTAGGTGACACTCCTGCTCCTGCCCGTGCTCTTGCTCCTGTCCCTGCTCCTGCTCCTCCTCCTCCTCTTCCTCCATCTCTGAGCAGGGCTCAGCAGGCTGCTGGGGTCTGTCTGAGTCTGAGGCTGGGACCTTCCATGGGACGTCTGAAGAGTCACCAGAGAGAATAAACACTCACAGTCACTCCAGCGAAAAGACTTCATCTTCATCTTCATCATTTCAAAATGAATGGTGCTTCAAACTAAAGGACAGATTCACTGCAAAGACATTTGAACTGAAATAAAAATGGAATATTTGGAATTCTCAATAGTTTATTAAACTTATTATGAAACTATCGTTCTGTTAAAAAAAGTATTATTATATTTATTTATATATTCTTTTATTGCACACATTTGTACCATATTTTACTTCATTTGGAGTTTTAATTCATTTATTATTGTTTATTGTTTACTGTGTTTACGTGATCATCCTGTAAAATAGATGTTTGTTATTTTTGTTAATTTATTTTTTAACAATAATAAATAATAACATACTTATGATTATTTTGAGCAGATATCGTTACTTCTTAATTTTTAACAATTTAAATATTTTATTATTTAACTGCTTGTTGATTTATTCGATGCATTATTGATTTATTTAATAAATTCACACTTTTCTGAGAACGAAAATGAAACGGAAGGACAGAAAGAAAAACATCAAAACGCACTGTGACTGCAGGAGTGTTTAAATGTACAGTTAGTTTGTGAGCGTGTGTGTGTGTGTGTGTGTGTGTGTGTCACCTGTGTGCTCGGAGGCCTTCGGCTCGTCCTCGTATGCTCGGTGGACATTGAAGGACGAGCAGCGTTTGTTTTTCACCAGAAAGGACCGAGGCATCGCGACGCTGCAACGAAGCGAACAGACATGTTAGACACGAGCTCAGGGTGAAGATGTGAAGAGGAGCGAGGGGATGAAGAAGTGAAGAGGAGCGAGGGGATGAAGAAGTGAAGAGGAGCGAGACGAGTAAAGGAATGAAACAAATCCAAAGCCCATTTCTCTCACATCTGCTCGCACTTTAGAGGGAAACCTGCAGCTCCTCTCTCTTAATCTTCCCTCTTAGTTGTCAAACATTTCATTTAAAATTATCTAAAACTTATGAGCACATTATTGAACATGAATTGAGGCTTTAATCAGGCTTAAATCGCCTCCTTTTATGGACGTAAAGCCGTTAAACTCTGTGTGTTTGTGTCGCACAGCTGTTACTCACCGTTACCCGCTGGAGCTCCTGTCGCTGTAAATATAAATCAATAAAATGAGATGAAATTAAAAATCCCCAAAGATCTGTGGAGGCATCAGGTGCGGAGTGAAGACGCGCAGTGTGAAAGCAAAGTAAACGTCCACGCGTGACACTTGTCGCTCTTTCTTCTTCTCCCCTCCCTGATTTACAATCAGATAATTCTGCAGCGGAATCTGACTGTGGTTTCAGCCAATGAGGAGGCCAAAGAGCAGCTGGGAATTTGCGTAGAGTGACACGGAGGCCTTCTGAACAGTTACACAGTTACACACACACACACAGACACACACACACCTGCAGGCTGCGGGCTGCGGACAGGAGGCTCCGCTCGGGGTGATGAAGGTGAGAGGCGAGAGTTACACTGAGATCCAACGGGAACAGAACCGAGGAGTCTGAACTCTGACCCCGCAGAACCCCAACAGAATTCCCCCCTTTTACAATGTTTGATCTACAGGATTTGAAGTTCGGTGTGTGTAAGAATGTGTTGTATGATATGATAAGATTTAAATAACCAAAAGGCCACGTGAGCGCGCGGAGCCTCCAAAGACACACACACCGAACCAGTCTAGGACATTTCTCCTGTTGACTGTGTGTGTGTGTGTGTGTGTGTGTGTGTGTGTGTGTGTGTGTCTGTCGGCCGGTCTGAAATCTGTCCTGGATGCATGCTGATACACTCTGACTGCGCTTAACACACACACACACACACACACACACACACACACACTCAGTGTACCATCCAGGGCAGAGTCCATGACTGTGAAGCTCTCGTGTTAAAGCTCAATACAGCAACAACAAAAAAGAGAGCAAGAACACTGTGATGAATCAGTGAGTGAAGGTGTGTGCTGTGTGAAGAGGAGGCGAAGTGCGTCAACGTGTGAACGCGTCCACGTTCTCTCTGCGCCCGACATCGAGGCCGTGAGCAGGAGCGGCACGAGAGAAGCACAACAGCGACACCGTGTGGACTACATGACCAACAACAACAATGATGAAGAACGAACTCGTCTTTTCAGTCTGACGTCACTTCACTGAATGCAATGAGAACAGAACAGAAGAATATTCCACATGTGACTCGATGCTTCTAATGGATCCAGGGGCACCTCGGCAGGGACTCGAACCGGCAGCCCTCCGGTTCCCAAACGGAAGCCCTACCGACTGAGCTACTGCCTCCTATTCTCAATAATGATCAATAATAATACAATAGAATAGAATCTTCACATTATTTCTCCTCAGGTCTTATTTGTTCTACTTATTTGTTTCCCAAAACATCAAATAAACACACACAGATGATTCAACTGTTAATAGATTTTATTCAATCATACACACACACATATATAAGTGCATGATCAACATTTTAACATCATAAACATTCATTCAGCTCTGACAGTGATCAGATCAGTCCATGTTCTCAGCTTGGTCTGTCTCTGTGCTGCTGCCTTGTGTGTGTGAACACACACTCTGCTGTGTGTCCTCCTCTGAGCTCCTCCTGATCTCCAGCTCTCTCTCTGCTTCCTCCACACATGGAGCTTTGGCTGCCTGGATGTGGAGCTTCCCGTCTGGATCCATGTAGCAGCTGAGGGCCTCAGGGTTCATCTCCTGGGGCAGGGTGACCTCCTGTCTGAACTGCTGGTATTTGTAGGAGAAGGATCCGTTCCCGTCCTCCTGCTTCTTCTCCGTCTTCCCTCCTACAATCACCTTCCTGCCCACCTGCCTGACAGACAGCTCCTCTGGGGAAAAGCCTCCAGTGTCCAGACTCAGCTCAAAGTTCTCTCCCTTCTTCTCCAGCTGGTAGCACACGGGCTGGATGGTGGTAGAGGTCGGGGCAGACTCAGTCTTCTCCTGGAGCTGCTGTTGAAGTTTGTCCATCACTCTTTGCATTAGATCCCTCTGGTGGAGAAGAGGCCTGACCTCTGGCCACAGACTGTGTACAGGCATGTAGACCTCCATGAATGGACTGCGGGAAGAATGGCATCTGTGAGAGCAAAGCATCTTCAGAGTGTTCAGTGTCGAGTCCTCTTTGTGTTCGAGTGTCTCTCCTCTGTTCTGCTCCCAGCTTTTATCTTCTGGGCTGAAGAAATCCAGAGTCTTCAAGAACCTTCCAGTCACTTCCACCATATTCCACTGGGCGGTGTTGTTACTCAGGAGTTGGAGACAGCGCTGGGTCATTCCGGTGTGTTCAGGAACTTTCGGTCTGAATCGTTGTTTACTCAGCCTGGACACAGATCCCATCATGAATCTGGAAGAAGCAACTCGAAGCAACTCGAAGGTGGTCAACAAACAAACAATCCAGCGTGAATTGTTAACTTGAATTAACACATTTTAATTCATTCTTTTCTCTAATTCTAAGTTTTACCTACAGACATCTTTACCCAAGGTCTTTTCCATCATTTTTAATACTTCAATGCTTTAATACTTTGGCCCTCCTGATTTCATTTTCATTATTAATGAACGGATTAATTGTTTGACTGCAGGAATAGTGTCATCATTTAAACCACATACACTATAATGTCCCTCTGTGGACGAATAAAGTCTCGATCTCTCTACGCAGGCAGACAGAAAAGTAGACGACGATTTATACAACACGAATAAAAACTAACAAATATAAAAAAGCATTACATAAGAACAGATTTCATGTAATGTTGTTTGTCATTTTGCTGTTGACTGGGTAAAGCTCCTCTGCGCATGCGCATTCCTCATGTGTCACGCGAAACCGCATTACAGACTTCAATCCTTCCGCCAATGAGGAGAGGAGGAAAACAATCCCAGCGTCACTCTGGGTCACTTAATTGTGCGCACTGGAGATAAAAACACACTTGAAGCTTATTATACGTAATTTAATCGATTTATTTGAGATGCTTTTATGCGTTGAAATGTTCGTAAAAAACGGCGGTGAGGACTTTAACTTGCGGGATTAGTTTGCTTGCAGCCCGGCTGCGGAGGCGAACTGCGGTGGGATGGGCTGTGAGGTGTTCAAGATGGCGGCGCCCTGTGGAGTGCAGCTACTCTAACAGGTAAACATCTTCGCTTATTTACGCGTTACAAACTTCTTCCTCTGCTCATGTTAACACGCGGGCATCTGTTCACCGAACGCCGGTTGCTCGCTGCTTCCGTGCCGGCCGAGCGGGCCTGACAGGCGGGTTGAGTCCCCCGGCCGAGCCCGCTGTCGCTGCCGCAGCTAGCTTAGCTTCTGGCGCGCGGGGGGGACGGGGGGACGGGCTTGTTTCCGTGTCCGCGGTGGCTGCCGGCGCCTCAGAGCCCCGACCGGGAGTTCACCTGCGTGGGGAGCCAGGAGAGGAGAGCCTGAGGCGGCGGAGAGAGGCACCGCCGCGCCGCTGGGCCGAGAGAGGCTGAAGAGAGAGGAGACGAGGGGAGCCATTGTTCTCTGCGACAGACAGGCAGCGGCTCAGCTTCAGCTTCAGGTTCAGGTTCAGCCTCAGCTCCAGCTCCAGCCTCAGCCTCAGCCTCAGCCTCAGCTTCAGCTTCAGCTTCAGCCTCAGCCTCAGCCTCAGCTTCTGCCCCGGCCTCAGCCTCAGCTTCTTCAGCAAGCTAACACACTGAGAGCACCCCGGAGCTTTACCACAGAAACACAGTTGTTAACCACAAACCGACACACGGCTCTGTTTGTGTTTTGTGTTAATATTCTCCTGGAATTGAGCTTAACAATGTAAATATGAATTGAAATCAAAGCAAAGTCTGGACTGAAGCTGAAGTCTGTGTGAAACGTCTCTCTGTGTGAAACGTCTCTCTGTGTTTCTGTGCCTGTTTGTCGCTGTTAAATCCACTATAAACATTTAATGACGTAAATCAAAGTAATCTGTTTAAAAATGGTTACAAAGTATTCTGAAAGTCCAAAGTAACTTCTTCTTCTCGGTGTATTTGCTGTCAGCAGAAGAAGAAGGTGTTGTTGTGGCCTTTGTGCTCTCTGCTGTCACTTAAACCAGCTTCAGTCTTTGGTTGGTGTGTGTGGGTGTAAGTGTGTGTGTGTCCTCTAGTCAAGTCTCCATGGAGAACTTTGTGTCGTTGCTCAGGACGGGAACTTTGGTAAGCGAAGCTGCTGGTAGAAGTTAGTCAGGGTGAGCTCAGTCAAAGGTGGAGTCTCTTCTCCTTCTCCTCTACACAGTCACACTCTTCCATCTCAGTCTGAGGATCATCAGGATCATCCTAATGTCTCCTGTGAATCCCCTGATGTGAGGGAAATGAAGTGCTGAGTCACCAAAGATCTCTGTCTGTTACCTTGACGTGGCTCAGGTAGATTGATTTTATGTTGTAAACGTGACATTTGAAGTATGTGGGGTGTCTGTGCAGGTCTGCTATCACAGAGACCACAGCACTGACCCAGAATGGAGGGATGAGAGGTCCAGTTAGGCCCGAGAGGAGAAGAGAGGAACATCTGCAGCAGCTCTGCTCAGCTTGCTGCCCGGTCTCAGTGCTCCAACACGGATGGATGCAGGATTTATTGACTAGTTTGCAGTAAAACCAAGTAATTCTGATCCCTCACATCAGCTTCCATACTTGGCTGGGATTTGACTTTTTCAGATATCAGCAAATAAATCCTTCACTTTTCTTGCTGGAGACAGAAGAACTCTTTCATTTCTCCTCATTTGATCAAAAGTGTCTCTCCTTTCATCCCCTGATGGCTGGATGGGACTTCAGGGTTGATGAGCATCATTTCCTTTAAACGGGGGCCGAGCTGTTTGTCTCTCTTATGGAAGGACATTAAATATTCAGTCAGCAGAGGAGGAGGCCTCGGGTCACAGCTTGTACGCAGCCAAATGTGATTTCCAGTGTCTAGGTGGAGGTGCGGGGGCCGTATAAAGGTTCTCTGTGTTTCCCAGCTGCTCCAGATCTCAACCGGGCCTCCGTTGGTCCCCGCAGGACCGGGGGGCCCGGGTGAATCCGCTCGCAGCCCCCACGACAGCCCGGCTAATTGATAACCGGGAGACGATGGCGTGAATCATGGCTGGCGTGCCCTCGGCAGCAGAGCAGGGCCTCTTGTTTTGATTTGTAGTGAGCACAAACAGGCTGGAGGAGATGAATGGAGCCGTTGTCCCCCCCCCCTCTGGGCAGTGGTTTAATCCGCCATATGATTTTAGTGGAAACCATTTAGATAAATATAATGGAGGTGATTTATTTCATTCCGGTAGTTTTGTGTGTGTGTGTGTGTGTGTGTGTGTGTGTGTGTGTGTGTGTGTGTGTGTGTGTGTGTGTGTGTGTGTGTGTGTGTGTGTGTGTGTGTGTGTGTGTGTGTGTGTGTGTGTGTGTGTGTGTGTGTGTGTGTGTGTGTGTGTGTGTGTGTCCTCCCTCGTTTTGCCAATGAAGTCCCTAATAAAAGGGGATGATTGTCTTCTTGATGTAGGTATGTGTGAAGAAGCAGCAGGGAGGAGTTTGGTTTCTGTTCCCACCTGCTTATGTTTTGTGAAATGAAACACGCTGAAACTGAAGCTGTCGCGTAAACATCAGAGTTTGCCGTTTCCTCGCCTGCTGACTGTTCTACTTCTCCGTCCGTGTCCTGGCTCTGTTTCCCTCTGTGTGGACGCCGGATCGTTGTGATTCAGTCCTGGCGTTGTGTCTTTGTTGTGCTGCAGCGGTGCCTGGAGACCGTATTGGTGGTGGCCCCCTCCCCCTCCCCCCCCCGGGAGTCCTCCAGGCAGGCAGGGAAGGACGCCGCGAGACAGACGCCGCCTCCGCCTCCAGCACTGCCGCCATGGCCCGGGAGCAGCCCAACGTGGGGGACCTGCTCCCGCTCCTGGAGACCTCTGACCTCCACCAGCTAGAAGAGATCAGAGGCCTCATCAACGAGCAGCTCAGCTCCGGTGAGGCGCTCATCAAAGTGCATTATTCATGTTCCCTTCATTATTCATGCAGGCCATTATGGTCTCTGCGCCCTTCTGAGCTCTTCATCCTTCTTCTTGTTCCCCCGTGAAGAGCGAGGGTCCATGCTGCTGAACACCCTGGTGGAATACTTCCTGGATACAAACTCTGCCCAGGCCATGCACATCCTGTCGTCAGTCAGAGAGCCACATGATAAGGTGAGACACGCGCGCTCACACACACACACACACACACACACACACACACACACACACACACACACACACACACACACACACACACACACACACACACACACACACACACACACACACACACACACACACACACACACACACACACACACACACACACACACACACACACACACACACACACACAGATCCTTCAAAATAAAGGTGGCTGCAGACAGGATGTTGTTTCCTTGGACCTTTAGTCTGATGGAAGAGCGTCATTGGTCCATTGCCGCACACATGGCAGCAGGTTTTCACTCTCTTCACCTTCTCCCTCCCTCCATCGCAGCACCTTTTGGACAAAATGAACGAGTGCATGACCAAGCAGGCCTGCAGGCTCCCCACCCTCACCCTGCTGGGCCACGTGATCCGCAAGCAGCCCTCCTGGATCCACAAGATGGCTCGCTACCCTCTGCTGCTGTCGCTGCTCAAATGCCTGAAGGTAGGAACCGCCTCACGGCGCCGGCCGCTCCGTCTTTCTGCAGCCCGTGTAGATCTTCACGCTCTTCTCTTTAATCTGGCAGACGGACACGGACGTGGTGGTGCTGATCACCGGCGTGCTGGTTCTGATCACTCTGCTGCCCATGATCCCTCAAGCTGGGAAACAACACCTGTGGGAGTACTTTGACATCTTTGGTCGCCTGGCATCCTGGAACCTGAAGAACCCCGGTAAGGAATCACGTCTTCTGCTTCCCTCCGTTAACTCCGTTCCTCTTCCTGTTTGTTGTGGCGTTGAGCCTTCCTGTGGCGTCTCTTCCAGGGCATGTCTCTGAGGTCTACCTGATCCACCTGCACGCCAGCGTCTACTCCCTCTTCCACCGCCTCTACGGCATGTACCCCTGCAACTTTGTCTCCTACCTACGCTCCCATTACAGCATGAAGGAGAACATGGAGACCTTTGAGGAGGTGGTGAAGGTGAGGACAGATTCACGCCGCCATGACTTCACCAATGTCTGCACGCCGTTTAATAATCTGATGCTCTCTTCTACTCAGCCGATGCTGGAACACGTCCGTATTCACCCAGAACTGGTGACGGGAACCAAGGACCATGAGCTGGACCCCACCAGGTACGGACCACCAGCTATTCTGTAGGACCAGAACCAGCTGTGTAATGTGTGTGTGTGTGTGTGTGTCTGACAGCTGAACTGTGTGTCTCAGGTGGAAAAGGTATGAGATCCACGACATCGTCATTGAATGTGCCAAAGTGTCTCTGGACCCGAAGGAGGCTTCCTGTGAGGAGGGCTACACCACCATGCCTGAGAACTTCTACCCCCAAGTCCACCTGCGGCCCCAGGACTGCACGTCCAGCCCCTACACCGACCTCCACAGCAGCCACGGTGAGGAAGAGCCTCATCTTCACACAACAAAGATGAAGCTGCTCTGTTTCCCCTGAAGAGCAGAGACGTAACGTAGGATTAGTCTGATGGACAGTTTGTCTCCTCGTCAACAGGAAGCTCTTCTTCGACCCCTTTCTCCACTCCGCGCCAGCCGCTGGCCCCGCCCCTTTCCCTGCCTCCCTTCTCAGGGTCACAGTCCTCATACCGCAGCCCTCAGACCTCAAGACGGCAGGTAAGGATCGCCCCTAACGCTGTGAAAACCTCTTAGCTCAGGACGAGCCTGGTCTCCGTGTCTCCAGACCAAAGGGTCAAGCCTCCAGAGATCACAGCGCTCTCCCCACACCTCTGCAGGCCGTCCGCCCGGGGTTGGTTGCCTTGGAGATGACGTCTTCCGCTTTGTATTTTTGGGCCAGCAGCGTGGGGAGGGGGTCTGGGTGTTCTTCTGCCCCGTGTGTGTGTGTGTGTGACTAACTGATCTCTGCTTTTCCTCGTAGAACTCCAGCTGTGAACTCAACTCTTCCTCCTGCGGGGGGAAGGACCCCCTGTGGAGCCCCTCCTCCCTGTGCGGCATGGCCACGCCCCCTTCCTCCCGGGGCATGTCGCCCAGCTCGGAGCTCTCCCACAGTGCCTCCCACCCTCCCGGCCGCTTCCACTGCACGTCGGGTCAGCGCTCGCCTCTCACCGTCACACATCATGCTCCCAACGTGTCGCCGCTCTGGGGTCAAAGTTTAACTCTCCTATCTTCTCCTCTTCTTCTGTGGTGTCAGCAGGAGGGAAAGGAACTCCTTCCTCCAGCACTCCAGCCACCTCCTCCCCCCCTCCCACCCTATCAGACGACTTTCCCATCATCTCCTTACCGGCCAACACGGTCCAGTCCAGTCCACCCAGAAAGGTCTCTGCTCTCTCTGCTCTCTCTGCTCTCTCTGCAGCTCTGTGTGCTTCTCCTCCTAACATGAGTCTGTTTGTCCTACTTCCTTATCAAATGGATTTAAAACCTTAATCCTGCGTCTCACTCGTCTAAACTTAACTACACTGAAACCTTGAGAACCTTCAACTTGCTGTGGTTCCTTGCTGACATTGGGTTCCTCTCAATTCGGGCTCAGATGTTTCAAATGATCTCCTAATCTTGTAGGAGTAAATCAGATCTGTGATAGTTCAGCTCTAAATGAAGCTCATGTGCTCCAGTAGAGATGATGTAATAAAGAACACGGCAGGAATCCCACATGAAGACAAGATGAAGATGATTCTCAACAACATTCATCTTCTCACTTTCAGGATCGTCGTCATGGGGACGGTGCTAAACCTGTGCTGGTGAGGCAGGAACCTGTGAAGGATCCAGAGAAGAGCGCAGACGTGAGCAGCAGCAGCAGCAGAGGTCAGTCAGGGTCACATAGGAGCAGCTGCATGGAGACGTCTCTGCTGTTAGATGATCGGTCACAAACCTCTGCTGTGTCCCTCAGACGCAGGAGCTGCTGAGAACGTTTCCATGACGCTGACGGAACTGTCGGTCTTCATGAAGAAGCAGGAGCTGGATCTGCAGCTCAGGACGGAGAAGGAGAAGGAGGAGGGTGAGTGAGGGAGGGGGGAGGTGTGTGTGTGTGTGTGCTTTGCATATTCAAGTGTTGTTTTGCTGCAGCCTCTGCTTTGTTCAGGCTGAGCACCGACGTCACGCTGGCATCAACTGATGGAGTTTAGTGTTTGTGCTTCACTGAGGCTCAGCTGATGATTCAGACTCATCAGCTGATCTCCTCTGTTCTGCCCAGTGAGGCGTCGCTATGGTTTCTGTGATCGCCCCGCTGCACATCACATGACCTGCGCCAATGTTTATGAGTTCAGTCTGCGGTCGCGTTCTTCCTTGCCCTGCTGCTCTGCTACCACCTAGTGCACACTGAGTGTAAACACAGGACAGGCAGAATCTGAGCGGGTGTCTATGGCTGAGAGAGAATGTGTAGAACCTGTGACCTGTACTGTGTAGTCACGTCTTTAATGCTCCTCCTCCTCCTCCTCCTGTGTTTCTGCTCCAGCTGCCATCACAGAGGAGCTGCTGAAGATCACTGAGGATAAGCAGGACCTGTCGGGCCTGAGGGGCTTCGACTCTCCCTTCTATCACACCACTGAGACTCTGACGGGCTGCCAAGCACAGGAGAAGACCCCCTCCAGCACCCAGCCTGGAGGTCCCAGCCGCCACTCCCACAGTGTTGCATACACACCAGAGAAAGCAGAGAACACTTCCAGTATGAGCGGAGGAGGAGGAGGAGGAGGAGGAGGAGGAGGAGCGGAGGACAGCAGAGGCTCAGCTGTGGGCCTGGACCAGTCCTGGTCCTTCCAGTCAGGTTTCACCCCCATCGACCATCACCTGGACAGAAGCCCCTCAGCCCCAGATGAGGAGGTGGGCAAGTTTGGCATGTTCTCCCCGAGCCCCTGCAGCAAGACGGCGGCCCCGGTGCCCTACGAGAGCTTCTTCGACCTGGCTCTGCCCAGAGCAGCCTCGCTCTTCGTGGGCAAGAAGACCTCCGATGCGGTGCACGGGGCGGCGATGGAGAGGATCATGCAGCGGGAGGAAGGGCTGGAGGACGGAGAGGAGGAGGGGGTGATGTCCGCTTCGCCTCTGGAGGTGCTGGATCGCCTCGTTCAGCAGGGGAGCGACACGCACGACAAAGTCCTCAAGAAGTGAGACTCTGATTTAGTCTTCTTCTTTTTGTCTTCAGGGTTAAGTGTTGGGTTAGCATTAGCATTAGCATCCAAAACTGGATTGTTGCCTTCAGTGCCACCTGGTGGCAGAACTGAAAACTACAGGATTAAACATTCTTAGAAGATTTATAACATGTTTTGAAATGAAATCAAAGAAATGAGACATTTTAAAGTCTCATGAGTTGATCAGGATCAGCCGGCCCCAGTAGACTGAGCCTGTCTGGGTCCTTTCCAGTCTGCTGCATTCACGCGAAGGAAACACCCTGTAGAGAACAAGCTAGAGCATTGTTCTGCCCTCGTCCTTCTCCGCACACACACACGCGCACACACACACACACACACACACACACACACACACACACACTCTAACGGGGAGTCAATAATGTAACAGCAGAGACGGAGTCAGCACAGTCTGAGCTGAGCTGAGAACAATCCGGCTTTGCTCCGTCTCGTTCCGTCGTCTTCACCACAGCTGCAGAGCCGAACACACGAGTGAAAGAAAGCGTTACACTTCTGATGAGGATCAAAGTGTAGATGTTTAGTAAATCCACAGCCTGTGATTGGATGAATTGATTGGATGCCATAGCTGATGTGGATTCATTAAAGCTTTTATCCATCTGAAATTTTCCATTTTGTGTCTTCAGCGTTTCAAGAAACAGAGCCTTGTGTGTTTAGAAACTTTACAAGCTGCTGTAATGAAGCCATGACATCATCAGACACTCTGGTCTCACTCTGTCACGTTGATCATGATGTTGTGTCTCTGTTTGCAGATTACCTTTGCCAAGTAAGTCAGCTGACTGGACCCACTTTGGAGGTAAAGCTCCGTGACCTCGCTGCTGCATGCTGATCAAACGCCGTCACACACACACACACACACACACACACACACACACACACACACACACACACACACACACACACACACACACACACACACACACAGAGACACAGAGACACAGACAGACAGACTGTTCAGGTTGGATGGCTGTGATGTACTGCCCTTTACATGGACTTTACCTCCCTGTCTGCAAGCAGGAGCAGGAAGTATTCTTAGAACAATCATAACACACACACACACACACACACACACACACACACACACACACACAGACAGCGTGGACCTCGTCAGGTTTACTAAAGTCTGCGTCTCGTATCTTCATCCACTTCTCCTGCTTCACTTTCTTCACTCCTCTGCTTCGACCCTTTTGTTCATCGTCTCTGTGTTACTTCTCGTTTCCTCTGGCGGTCGGGTGGGCGACCGTGTTAATGTGGTTCTGATTATCTGGCGCCCCCCGCAGGCTCGGCTCCCCTGGACGAGCTCCACACGCTGCGCAGCCAGCTGCTCCTGCTGCACAACCAGCTGCTGTACGAGCGCTACAAGAGGGAGCAGCACGCCGTCCGTAACCGACGCCTCCTCCGCCGCATCATCAACGCCACCGCGCTGGAGGAGCAGAACAACGCCATGGTAACGACGGATCCACGCCTCAGATTAGATAGAAGGCTCTTCTCAGGGCAAAGGTCAGGGTTAGTTGACTGACTGAGCCTGACTGAGCCTAATGTCACTCAGGCTCAGTCAGATCTCATCTTCAGTGTTCACTTACAGGGAAAATGTGGCTCAAGATGTTGCAGGAAGTGAGGATTAGGAAGCTGCCTGTGTGTCTGCAGGTCTGACATGTTGACCTGGAAAAGCAACAGTGCCACATTCATTCTGCTAACTGGAGACAAAATCAATTAACTGCAAATATTTGGAAAATGCTGCACATTTAAGAAAAACAAGTCTAAATGTGTTTATCCACACAAACACACACACACACACTGACCAGAGGCCGTGGCCAGGTCAAAGGTCATGCTGTTACTTGGTGGTCATGGTAGACATGTTGGACTCAGCTGATCAGGCTCAGCTCTGTTGGATTAGCCTCAGTCTGGCAGGTTGTGTTGAACAGGAAGCTTCAAACTTCTCATCTAATTTGTAGGATTTAAAGCCTCTGGTGTGTTTTTATAAATGTGTGTTTGTGTGTGTGCGTGCAGAAGGACCAGCTGAACCTGCAGAGTGTGGACATCACGTCTCTGAGGGAGAGCCTGCAGGTGGAACAGCAGCGCTACAGGCAGCTGTGGGAGGACAGGGAGACGGTGGTGACCAGGCTCCACAGCCAGATCAGGCAGCTGCAGCAGGGACGGGACGACTACTACACCAAGAACCAGGAGCTCCAGGTACACACACACACACACACAAACACGCACGCACGCACGCACGCACGCACGCACGCACGCACGCACGCACGCACGCACGCACGCACGCACGCACGCACGCACGCACGCACGCACACACACACACACACACACGCACGCACTCTGTCGGCTCACACACTCTGCTTCTCCAGAGTAAACTGCAGGAGTGCCAGAAGAGGATGGACGAGCTGGAGGCGGAGCTTCAGGGGGCAAACAACAAAGTTTGCCACACCGGCCACCTGCTCAACCAGATGACCATCAAGGTAAACAAACGGTGCCTAAAAATGACTCCAAGTATTTCTGTACGCTCACTTAAATAGTTACTCTAGTAAAAATATCTAACAGGCTCTCATTTCTTCACAACATTACGACCTTAAACCTCACATGTGCCCGCTTCTATAAGTGTTTGTTTATTAACTTGGAGTGTTTGTACACAACTCGTCCACTAGGGGGCAATGTTCTGCTCACAGAATTGAACTCCTAAATCCAGATGATGTGTCAGAGTTCAGTTTGCACCCTGATCGATTTTGAAATGTCACGCACACACACACACACACACACACACACACACACACACATGCACAGAGGATGATGGAGCAGAGCGGTAACGTCACTGAGTGGGCGAGCTGGTGGACGGGTGTGTCATAGACCAACACCCACCCCCCCTCCCTCTGTCCCTGGGGTTAGTTGCCTTGGTGACATGGTCCGGCTCGCTCTATTTTTAGGGTCAGAGGTGCGGGGGGGAGGGGGCGGGGTTTCGTACACCAGCACCACTCAGAGGACAGACTGATGAAGATGCTCCACATGGATTTGCTGTACAGTCAGGACTCAATTAGTTAAACCTTTAAATTGATCCTCTCTCCATTTCTACACCTTCCAGGTCTGTAGGCTTCATCTTAAAGCCTCTAAAGCTCCTCAACGTGATGTTATAAGTTTAGATACAAATATATTTACTGTTCTCCTGCGACCTTTGACTCTGAAACATGTGTTTATACCATGAGAGAAGGTTGTGGAGACGTTCTTACCAGCTGTTGATGTCATTACAACATAACACAAGATCCATAAGATCAGTTCACAGCTCCTCCAGGTCCATTCAGACCCGCAGAGCTGCTAGGTGAGTCCTGAAGGCTCCAACAGACACAGAAGCATCGTCAGCCATCCATCTCTCATGTAAATGACCTGAAGATCCTCAGCTCCTCTTAAACTTCTGTACCTTCTGTTGGTTTGGAACCCAAATCTGACTTCTCTACTTTCACAAAGCAAATGTTTGTGCTCTAATTATGTCGGGGGGGAAGCTGACGTGTGGGCAGATGTTCTTGGACGGAGCAGGATCCGGGGCTTAATTGCTGTTTTGCCCTCTTTTTGTCATTGTTTGTCTCTGGCGTCCTTCAGCTGAGCAACAGCGAGAGCACCCAGCAGCAGATGAGCTTCCTGAACAAGCAGCTGCTGCTCCTGGGGGAGGCCCATAAGCTGTCCATGCAGGAGCTGCACCACGCCGGCCCCAACAACGCCAAGGTACGGGGGGAAGGAAGCGCGGAGGCGTGCGGCCGTGCGAGTGTGCGGGCGTGCGTGTTGATGGATGCTGAGCGCTGTGGCGACGACACGCTGAGGTGAAAAAAGGGACACTAATTGGGTTTGTTGGCATCGGGGCGTAAACTCTACCTGAAGCCGATTCGATCTCTCTCTCTGGCGTCGCTCCGTCACGTCTGCGTCCCCGAGCAGACGCTTGGCGAGCTCAGGTACAAACGCCACCGTCACATCTTTACATCAAAGCTGCTCGCTCTCCTTCTGTAGTGCGTTTATGAGAAGGTGTCACTCATTCTGACGGGCAGGAGGCTTCACGGGTTCATCACACAGAGACCTCAGCTGTGTCACCATGGTAACGTAGTCTCAGGTCATCTGCAGGCCACGCGTCAAGATGTTTACCTGCACGATGAAGGCGAGTGACAGAAGAAGGCCAAGCAACCGGCTCTGACGTGTGTGTGTGTGTGTTGTGCAGGAGGCCCAGATGCTGCGGGCGTCGTACGGCAAAGAGGTGGAGACGCTGAGGCAGAGCCTGCTGGTTCAGGGCCAGAAGCTGGAGGCCACGCAGCAGAGAGTGGGCGAGCTGGAGACGCACCTCTCCAAGAAGGAACACCTCATCGCTGAGCAGAAGAAGTTCCTGGAGGACGTGAAGTGTCAGGCCAAGTGAGCGACGGAGACAGACACAACTTTGACTTTGAGACTTGAGACACACAAAGTAACAATGTACAACCAAGTATAAACCTGTTTGCTCTTCCTCCTCCTCCTCCTCCTCCTGCAGGGCGGAGCTGCAGGCCTCAGAGAGCCGCTATCAGGCCCAGAGGAGAGTCACTCAGCTGCTCCAGACTGAGCTCCTGCAGCTCTACAGCAGAGTGGAGATGGAGGCTCCGGCCAGCACCACCGGCAGCTCACCACCAGGGGGCAGAGCTGACCTGCACACCAACGCTGACGGGTGAGGCGCGCGCACGCACACACACACACACACACACACACACACACACACACACACACACACACACACACACACACACACACACACACACACACAGGATCAAGTCTCCTCATTGGGATTTCATCGTTTTGTATCTCAGAGCTCAGATCACTTTATGGCAGGAAGTACAAACTACTCTAACATGTTCTATAACATGACCGTTTCTTCCTCTGCAGCGTGGCAGCGACAGACGGACCAATGAAGTCTCTCTCCGGCGAGGAGGCGGGCGGCAAACTTGCGCACGAGTCTCCGCGGGGCAACGGCAGCACTTTATCACCCGGGCAACCGAAGGCGACCAACTCTTCCAAGACGACGGCCAATTCGGTGAACGGCAGCAAGGACCTGGCCCCGCCCCTGCTGGTGGAGCCGGCGCCGTCCTGCCCCCACAACAGCTCGCTGGCGCCGCTGTCGCCCCCCGACGCTCCGCTCACCGTGGGCTCGTACCCCAGCGCCAAGAGCTTCCTGGGCATGAGGGCGCGGGAGCTTTTCCGCAACAAGAGCGAGAGCCAGTGCGACGAGGAGCCGCCGCCCCCGCGTCTGTCCGGCCTGGCCCACGGCCTGAAGACTAACATGTGCGTGGAGCCGCTCTGCCCGGGCCCCGCCCCCTCCGTCAACCCCGCCCCAACCTCCAGCCCCGCCGCCGCCGCCGCCCAGGGGAGCCCGCTCACTGTGCCCGCCAAGGGGCCCCTGGCCGAACCCAAGCAGCAGAGGGCCTCCAACCAGGAGAGCCCCCGCAGGAAGGGCGGGGCGGGGCCGGGAGGTGGGCGGGGCCACGCCGGGCCCACGCGCACACGGCATCAGCAGCAGCCGCAGCCGCTGAAAATCATGGACTACAACGAAACGCAGCGCGAGCACAGCTAGAGAGCAGAGACTGAGCCGGGACTCCAGCTCAGAGCGGCCAGAGCAACCAGAGCGGCCAGAGCTGCAGCCGCCAAACCAGCCAAAGAGACGTCAGAAGCTCTTTGCATCTCAGTGTTATTTGTTCCTTTGAGTGGACAACAGGATTCCCCTCTTTGTTTTGTTTTTGTTTATCCATTCCATGAAGTGACAGGAAGTGGAGTCGTGCGGTCGTTACGTCACGTATCACTGACAGTGCGGGTCAGAATGTGTCGCGTCACCTTGTTAGCGGTTCCTCCGGCCCCGTCGTGCATTCCTCCTCCGGACGCTGCGACTCCTGCAGCTCGGTCCGGATGATTCCAGAAGTGGGACGGGAAAAGCGTTCCAGTTACATTTCTGCTACTGAATGTGAAGCGAAACGGCGTGAGAGATTACGATGGTCAGCCAGGCGCACTTTGGCTTTGACGGGGTGTGTGTGAGTGTGTGAGTGTGTGAGTGTGTGTGTGGTTGAACAGGTGGAATGGTGTTGGTTCTGGTATTTCAGCGGTGAGGTAAATTGTATGAAATTTGGCTTAAGTGATGAAATTTTATGCATTTTTATCAAATCCACATTCTGTTGTTCCTCTGCTTTTTATTTATTCCCCTTTATTTATCCAGCAGCAGACGTCTCAGCTGGGACGTCTCCTCAAACCAACTCCAGCTCGGGCGCGTTTACGCTCCAGCAGCAGGGCGAGGAAACCAGACCGTAGAATCCATCGCGTCCCGATAGTTTGACTCTCACGCGACCCAACAGGGGGTTACCCAGGGCCTCGCCAAGGTCCAAGGTGACTTCCTGTTGGGAATGCCGTCTAAAAAATCCTGTTGTCCACCTGGAATTCCTGCTGTCACTTCCTCCCGCCTCGCTATCTTACAGCATGTTCAACAATCCACGTTAATGCCAACCATAGTAAATACAGCAAACAAGACAGAAGGTACAATCAGCACAAACTGGAGGCGGAGTCAAACAGACTGGAGGAGGAGTCAGACTAACTGAAGGAGGAGTCGGGCTAACTGAAGGCGGAGTCAAACAGACTGAAGGCGGAGTCAGACAAACCCCGGAGACTCTGATAGGAGCCGGAGGAGCCGGGACAAAGTGGCGTAAAGGAAAGTTCTTAAAGCAGTGGCTTGTGTTTAACTGTGAACAATAAAGGTCGTCTTCAATGTTTTGCACTACAAAGATGAGTTTGAGTTTCATCAATTCAGAACGTTTGACTTCATCATTACTGTGATTGAGAGAGGTCTGTATGGATCCATACAGGTCTGTATGGATCCATACAGGTCTATTGATCCATACGGGTCTGTATTGATCCATACAGGTCTGTGGTTGCAGCACGTTCACACACTTTGTTTCTGTGTTTGTCCTTAGTAACATTACTGACCTTAGTGATGTCATTATTACTATTTGAAGTCACAATTTCATAAGTAAGTCGTTTTCCAAGAGGCAAAGTTGTAAAATGTCAATGAAACGCTTCAAATTAATTAAATTTCAATATTTAGAAAAATTATTTTTATCTTAAAGTTAAAGTAAAGATGGTTTTGCCACTTAATTCTCGTGCGATTCTTGAAATATTACAACTTTATTTGTTGTTTTTCCATCTCTGGCCCTGTGACATTTGCATGAATCGTTCCTCCACCAAAGTTCTGAGGTCATTGGGTCTCGAACCCTAAACGTTCCATCTGCTGGTGTGAAGAAGCTTTTCCATCTTCACATGTTGGATAAGGGGATCTAACCAAACCATGAAGTTCTAATGGTGATGGTGAAGATCGTCATCATCACCATCATCATCATCTCGTATTCTCTGGTGCTTCTCAAACCAAAGGTGAGCACAGTTTGACTTCTCTCAGACATTTGCCGCCTCGTTTCCAAGCTCTGCGTGAACTAACGCAGTTCCTCTCTCCCCCAGCAGAGGGCACTGCTGGTCCAGAAACCCGTGGACGCCGGCGGGATCAACAGGTGCGTGAGCGCTAACTCAGGTGTTACACAGCTGATGATGGAGGATGATCCGCTGCGTTCAGCCTGATCAATGTGCACGCGCTGCGGCCGGCAGCGTGTGAGGGAAATATTGATCATATTGGCAATGAATTGGGTTCGTGCAGTTTTTTACTAACACATCTTATATCAGTGTAATGTGTGTGTGTTACAAAGAAGCGGGAGAGGGGAGAGATTTGAGTTTCATCACGCAGAATCTGGTATAGCAGTAAAAAAATATAAATATTGCGGGTATTTATTGTAGTATTTAACATTTATGGAGTTTAATTTTATTGAGTTTGAGAAGCTGAAACACACTGACCAAAGCTAGAGACACATTTACTTTATACACACACACACACACACACACACACACACACACACACACACACACACACACACACACACACACACACACACACACACACACAATTGTATGATTTGTTGCGGTGTGTGTGTGTGTGTGTGTGTGTGTTTTTCATCAGTTTTCCTTCCGGCTCCTGTTATTCCCAGAGCCGCACTCACTCACTCTCCGCTCTGATTCCTGCTCCCCGCGTCCAGATCGTGTGTGTATGTGAGTGAGTACAACCGACCACGTCTGATTAGTTTATCAAACGTGTGCATATGTATTTCACCAAGAGTCCCAAAAAAAAGCAGTGTTATGATTAATTTACCCAGCATTCCACAGGGTCAAGGAAATTGATGCGGGATAATTGGGCACACAGGGAATCGCTGGCAATTTGTGCTTTCAGACTCGACTTGAGAAATTAGATGTCAGTGCAAATGTGAAATTGCTCCTCAATGTTCTCAAAGATTCCATGAAAATTTAAATAGAAATCTTAAGTATTTCCAGCAAAGGGATTCGTCCTTTTTTATTTATTTATTTTATTAGTTTTTTTTCCGGTTTTTTTTCTTTTAGCCAAAGTTGAAATGAAGCCTTGTTGAAAATGATCTGAACGCCGGAAAAGCGTAAGAAGGCGAGAAAGACACGGAGTTACGAGGAGGAGGAGGAGGAGGAGGAGGGTGTCGGTAAAATCCTCATGCAAGAATTTATTAGATTCTTTTTGACAAGAAGTAAAGTTTGAATTGAAGACGTGTAATTATAATATTCACGATATGTACCTATGAGCAAGGCGGCGTACAACTACAGACAACCCCCCCCCCCCCTCCCTCCGCCCCCCTCCATAGTGTGAATGCGATTAAAGGAGCGCGAGAGTGAATAATTAACGTAAAGGAGCGGGTTTTGACGTAAAGTTCACCGGGTCAGAGCTGAGGAAGTTCGGAAGTCTATGTCGGGGGGGACGAAAGCTGGAAAACAACCGGAAACGACTTGAAAGGCGTTTGGTCTGCCCATTGACACGGATGATGTAATATTCTGCGGTGTTTAATCTGGACTTCCGGCGGACGTCAGGTGTGATCTTGCCGCTGCGGCTGTTTGTTTGCGGCTCATTTCTGGGAGCATTCACACTGACACGGAGGGAAACGGCTTCATTTGTCCTCATTAAAAGCTTAAAAGTCCATGAATAAATCATCATTAAAGACGATACTTTACCCCCTTTTTTCTTCTTCTTTTTTTTTTATCTGAGGCCTCGCAGACTAAATAAATTCGCCGTGTAAAGGCTGTTTAGACACGTGACCCCCCCCCCTCTCCAACACACACACACACACACAAACCTACCCATCGCATCCTATCGGTCTGATGCTGGTTTGAGGGAGAAATTGGACCTCCGAGATTCACGTTAATGCAATTAAGCGAAGATGATGAGCACCATCTTCCTCTCTCTCTCTCTCTCTCTCTCTCTCGCCTTCCCTCTCCTTCCCTCTCTCTCTCTCTCTAAACCAAAGCAGAATCCAAAGTTAAAGGGAAGAAGAAAGGCAGAGCAGCGAGCAGAGGCGTCCCAGCGGTTTAATTATTTTAATTATCTCTCCTCTTTCAGCGTTCCTAAAAAAGAGGCCATTAAAGGATGCCCGTTTGGGTTAATCTGATTAAAAAACCAAGATGGAGGGAAAGATGAAAGGCTGCGCGTGTCGGCGCTAATCAGGGGAGTTAAAGCTGCTATTTGTGAACTGGGCCGGTTGTTAAAGTGGGTAGAAAGTGCGTGCCAGTGTTTACTTAAATACGTTTTCTTCACTTCAGAACTCCTCTCGCCTCAGCCGCTCTTAATAAACTCCCATCATGCTTTTCCTCTAACTGACGCCATGTTTGATTCTCGCCTCGGCTCCAGGAAAGCCTTTTGGCAGCCGGGCAGGCGAGCGGAGAACCAAAACATACAAGACTGGGAGAAGAAAGCTTCCTGTTTGGGGGGGGGGGGGGAGATGTTAATGTGCAGATTAGTAACGTCTGATTTTACAGATAAACTCTCAAAGCAGCCGCCTGTTTGCTTCCCACAAAGCCGTTTGATACAGGAAGTCTGAAGAAAGATATTTATATTTATTCTAATCGCAGATGATCAGAACAGAAGTTATACAACGTTTATGTGGTGGAGGAGCACAAAGGGGCGTGGCCTGGTCCTGCATTCCCATGTGTTGGTCCTCAGGTGGGCAGCTGTGTGAGAGGTTAAGCCCCTCCCCCACCCCTGCTCAAGGTCACACTAGGTTACCCTGATTGGCTACAGGCGTCTTCACTGTGCCCGCTTTGTTGATTGTAGATTGTTGATTAGTTGTGTGATCGCTTCAATTGAGCTCATCAGGACTTTTATTCTGAAAGGTATTTACCAGCCCAGCAGGATGAAGCCTCGGAACATAACCTGTGTGTGTGTGTGTGTGTGTGTGTGTGTGTGAGACATGAGCGTCAGCTTGAGGGCACGAGGGCGGCGTGAGTCACTGAGCCGAGTGGCGGCGGCGCTGTCAGCTGTGATAATGCGGCGCTGCTTAAAGTTCCTGCGACTGCAGAGTTTGACATTTGTTCAGGCGAGAGCGAGCACAAAACCTGCGCAGGTGTTGAGCCTCAGCATGGAGACGAACAACAAAGATCTGCTCTCAGACTAAATCAAGCAGAAGGAATGTCCTGAGCGTGTGCAGAGATGGACGGGAGCCCATGCAATATTAAAGCGCCGTGTCTGGCAATGCCAACCGTGCCACCCCTCCATGCGGCGCCCACCTCCCCTCCACACGGTGCCCGCCGCTCCTCCGCACGCCGCCCGCCCTCCCCGCTTCCCGGCCACCGGCTCTTCCCTCAAGGTGACACTTCAAAGCGGGTACGCAGACGTGGCAGGCCTGGCTGTCGGCATGGAGCCAGCCCGCCCCCCCCCCCAAGCTCCCCAAACCCCCCCACCCCCCACCGCCGCCACCTCCAACTCGTCCGCCCACCACCCATTCCGCCACCCCAACCACCTCAAAGACGCCCCCCCCCCCCCCTCCCTGCTGGGCCAGGTCAGCGCCAAGATCCACGCCGGTTTGCCGCTCGGGGGGGCCGCTGTCAAACCCCCCCCCCCTAAAGAAGCTTAATTAATAACGCCACACTCCTAATGTAGAGCGTCTGAGTCCTGCTCTCCACGCTCTGCGAGGCCGCGGCAGAAGGCACACAAGGAGACGGCGGATGTTCAGGGAAAACATCCAAATCATTAGAATTTCCATGATTGGGATTCACATGTATTATTCTACTGCACGCCAACAAGAGGGAGGGAGGGAGGGAGGGAGGGAGGGAAGGAGGGAGAGAGAGAGGGAAGACAGGCTAGAGGAAAAGTTGGAAAAAAGGAAGGGGGGAAGTAAAAATGAAAGAATGAAAGATCTGAGGAACAAAGTGGATGGGAAAGAAGGAAATGAGGAAGAGAAAGATGGGAAATGGAGAGAATATGAGTAAAAAGGAAAGAAATGGGGGGAGAAGGTAAAGGAAGCCCAACAAATTCAGCACACAGCAAAGAATGGGCGAGGAAGAGGAGAGAATGAAGGAGGCCGACAAGGGTGAGGGAAGGAGGGAAGGAATGCAGAACAGATCTCACATGTCTGTCTCTCTGTCTCCCTCCCTCCCTCTCTCTGTCTCTCTGTCTCTCTGTCTCTCTCTCTCTCTCCCTCTGTCGCTCTCCCTCTCTCTCTCTCTGTCTCTCTGTCTCTCTCTCTCTCTCCCTCTGTCGCTCTCCCTCTCTCTCTCTCTCTCTCTGTCTGTCTGTCTGTCTGTCTCTCTCTCTCTGCCTCAGCTGTTCCTCCTCCTGTAATCACCTCTCAGTTTTCTGGAGTCTGATCGATATTTGCCGTCGCGTCGCCTCACGTCAACTTCAAACCAGAGACAAGGCGGGGGGGGTCGGACGGGTCGTGGCGTGGTGGGGGCGGGGTCTGTTTGATGTGTGAGGAAGCTCTGGGCCGTGTGGGTCATCACGACGCCCGAGTGTCTCTCTCACACACTCAGGGAGACTACAGACGAAGTCGTCCAAACTGGTCCTCCTCTTCCTCCTCCTCATCTTCCTCCTCCTCCTCGTCCTCCTCCACACAGATGAGCTGTCAGTCGTCAGCTCAGGTTTCTGTATTTTTATTCTGGGCGCCTGCTCTTCGTCCGTCACGTCGCTCTTTTCTCTTCTTCTACCAAAAGTTCAGGGCTAAAGATTCCTGCGCGTAAAACAAAAGACGCAACAAAGGAAGGAAAAGATGGACGGAAGAGTGAAAGGAAATTAAAAAACGTAGGGAAATAATTAACACGTCCATTAATTCTAAATCTGTTAGTAATCCCACTGTTAGCTTAATTTAGCTGCTGCGCTGCTACGTAAACAACAGCAGCAGAGTCCAACCTGCTAGCTTACTTCTCTCATTCCTCCTCTCCCATTTCAGTCTTGCTCACTTCCTTCCTCCTTTCCTAGTTCCCTCTGGTTACTTCCTCATGTAAGACACAAGTTCTTCTCAAGTATCTACAAACCCTGAAGTACTTTTTTGTGCAGTAAAGGTACTCCAGGCTTTGTGTCCCCCCTCCCACACGTCCTCTGTGTCCTCTGCGTCCTCTGTGTCCTTACCCAGGTCTCTGTCTGTGTTAGCGACGTGACGAGGTGACGCTGGTTTCCGCGAGGCTAAACGGCAGCTGGCGAGGTCTGTAGTACGACGCCGGAGCGCCGCAGCATTTAGGGCAGGTTGTGTTCGCTGACACGCTGATGTAATTAGGTCGTCATGAATAAGAGAGGCTGTGTGTGTGTGTGTGTGTGTGTGTGTGTGCTTGCAGGTAGTGTGACTTAAAATACAACCTATATGGTTTCTCTAATGGCCACAGCTGACACACACACTCTTCTTCTTCTTCTTCTCCTCCGTCTCCGTGTCCTACTTACAAGGTGCGTTCGCTATCGGCCGAAACCCCAGAAGCCCCGGCCCTTTAAGAGAGCTTACCGGGGGGCGCTTGTAGGCTGAAAATACTTTAATTAGTACAGGTTCTGCACAGCGCGGGCACATAGAGCGGCGCCTACTGCATGTTTAGACGAGCGTGTGACCTCCCGCAGCAACACGGAGCGAGCGAGCAATCAGCGGCCTTGGCGGAGGGATGGAGAAAATTCCTTAAGTCTGCAAAATCCTCTCATAAGTGGAAGAGTGGACTGTGGAGACTCATATTGGTCGTTTGGGGCACCTGCATGTTCCAGTGGTGGGCGTGTCTACCAGGTGGGCGTGTCTACCGGGTGGGCGTGTCTACCAGGTGGGCGTGTCTACCAGGTGGGCGTGTCTGTTGCCCTTCCTGTTCCCACACAGATTACAATTTGAGGCCTTCGGTGTAACTGAAATTCCGTCTAAAATTAGATTCCGACATGTTCCCTCCTCCGTCTCCACGCCGTCAGTGCTTCTACCTGCTCTTCCTCTTCCTCTTCCTCTTCCTGGGCGGCGTGCCTGAGCTGTAATGAGTCGGGCGCGGGGCTTTAATAAGCAGAGATTTAACCGCAGATCCTTCTGTGATTTGCATCCATGTTGGACAAGAAGCATAAAGCTGATTGATTCACGGCTCGCCCCATATTGGAGAGAGAGAGGGAGAGGGAGAGAGAGAGAGAGAGAGACCATAGATTTATTATCCGGCTCGGCGACAAAGGGAGGAAGAGCGCGTGCATATGTTAATCCTTTGGCTGAACGATGATCAAAGACTGAAACAAGCTGAGCCCTGCTGATCGCCTCGGGGCAAGCGAAGCTCTCCGAGCAGCTGGGCGAGCGAGCGCGGGCGGGCGTGCGAGGAGTAAACACATAGTTAGAGAAATCAATAGCCGAGGTTTTGGGCCGCGGCTCGGCGTGAAGGTCAAAACACCGGGCCGTCGTCCGGGGCGTGCGGGGAGCCGAGGGGCGCCTTTACTCCAATTTAAGGGCGGCGGCGTGTTTACGGCGGAGTCGGTCTGAGGCCTCCAGGAGGTTCAAGCTGAGGTTACGGCTGCGCTGGTCAGCTTAGAGATGAAAAAACAACAACAGGAAAACACATCAGCGTGAGGTTCAAAGTCGTACGTGTGTGAACCTTCGAGCGCTCGCCGCCGCCGCCGTGTGGAACGAGGACCCGCTTCGCCTCATTTGGGTTTCAAAGGAAGTTTGATTCCTTTCGAGTGTCAAAACAGCAGCGTGGGCGCCGCTTGTTTGCGCGTCGTTGTCCCGCCTCCTCCCTCGCGTTGACCCTCGCTGCTCCCACGGGACACCCCTGTCTCTCCCTCCCTCCCTCCCTCTCTGGCCGCTTTGGGAATTGTCTGTCTCGCTCATGTTTTGGTGTTCCGGAGCGTCGTTCACCTCTCGGCTTCAGCCTGTCGCCGCGTCGTGTTGATGCTAATTATGAATTCACAACGTTGTTTGCTTATCGCTGAATAATTGAGATGACTTCTCGTTTTACCCTCAAGCTTTGGCGTCTTTTAACTTCCTCTTCCTGTGTTTTGTGATTAGTGGCTTTGTTTAATCTGGTAATGACGGCTCCCCCCTCAGGCTAAACGCCTGATCCTGTTTACCGGCTTATTTATTCATTTGTACTTTTGACGTGTTAATCTGCATAAACGGCGCCGAGCTCCACCAGGACCCGCTAACGTTTCTTTACACCTGTCAATTACAACTCAGAGAGGCCTAGAAGCCCCGCCGCCACACACGCACGCAGACACACACACACACACACACACACACACACACACACACACACACACACACACACACACACACACACACACACACACACACACACAAACACACACACGCTAATCAGAGGAGACATCTGCCTGTCAGTCAAACTTTAATCTATGTGGATGTTCAGACCTGCACGAGATTTAACGAAGCTGAACTGCTGCTAATGAAGAGCCATGATGATGATGATGATGATGATGATGAATAACTAGAACGAAGTGTTCACACCAAAGAATCCTGCAGGAAGAAGCTCTCTGATTATACTCTGTGTATAAGTGTGAAGTTACACCAAAAAACGATAATGAAGGAGAGTAAATCTATACGCTGTACACAGGAAATACAATAAAGACAACGTGAAATGATTTAAGATGAAAACTAAAACTGAAGTAAACCTACGAAGCGTTTGTAGTTTGTAAAATCTGAATCTGCAAAGTTCAGAGTCACTACATGAAGACAGGAAGTACATATTAGTACTTCCTACATGCCTCCTTGTAGGCGGCGGTCTGAGCACGAGGCGAGGCGGCGTACGGCCCGCTGAGAGGACGACGCTGCGGGTCGGTGGGCGACGCTGCGGTGTAGCGCGGCGGCTCTGTTAGCCTGCAGCCGGCCTCTGGGTGTCTGATGCAAATGTTCCCAAATGAAACGGAAGGTGGAAATATCAACAAGCTCTGAGTAATTGCAGCTGATAAAAAATGTATGACCGCCGCCGCCGCGCTGGACGGGCTTCCCGCAGACGTAGGGGAAGTTATCTCTCATTACCTGCACCGTGATAAAGTGCAGCCGCGCCGCCGTCGAGCCGCAGCGACGCGCTCCACTCTTCGTCTAATAAAGGAAGCAGCAGCAGCAGAAACTCGCCTCCTGGAATCAGACGCAGCCGTTTGTTATGGAGGAGAAATATTACTGGCTGCAACGATTAATTCTGTTTCTCTCTCTCCCTCTCTCTCCCTCCCTCGCTCCCTCTCTCTGTCTCTCTCCCTCTCTCTCCCTCCCTCGCTCCCTCTCTCTCCCTCCCTCGCTCCCTCTCTCTCCCTCCCTCGCTCCCTCTCTCTGTCTCTCTCTCTCTTTCTCTCTCTCTGAATGGAAGTTTTATTCGTTGTAAAACTTAATTTATAAGCTACGTGATTCTTTCTCAATTTCCACCCCCAGAGTTCCACTTGGAAACTCTCGCCTTCATCGTGCGTGGCGAGGATGACGACACGTTAAGAGAGTCCGACCCCGACGCGTCTTTATCTTCCTCCTGGCCGGGCCGTCGCCTCTTCTGTCACTTCGCCGGCGGTAATTCAATCTGCCACGCGGAAAAACAGCTGTTTGCCTCGACTGTGCGGAGAAAGCAATCAGAGTAGATAACAGGGAGGACGGCACGGATGTGACAGCAAGCACAGCAGGGGGGGGGGGGGGGTGTGTATGGGAACGCCGTGCTTCAGAGAAGATGATGAGGAGTGGATGAGGGATGAAGGCTTTGCTGATAGGCGAGCAGATGTTGGTGAACTTCCTGCAGCTGGTTTGTTCTCCTGCACTTCCGGGAGAATCGTCATTGATTGTTTTCTGTTATTCACTCCGCCTCCTCCTCTTCCTCCTCCTCCTCTTCCTCCTGCTCCGCCCACATTCCCCCACGTGACTGATTGACTCACTGATTTAAACTGTGTGTGTGGTGAAACTGAAAGTGTGCGCTGTTATCCGCCTGTTGATCGCCAACAGCATCCGGGTTTGAACAGGAAGGACGCGACTCTGCTCTTCCCTCTGTGTGTCGCTCAGGCTCAGCCGAGGTGAACGACGCTCTGGGCAGAGCTCTGATGTCAACATCTGTTCTCCAACGAGCGCTCTGATGACTCATTGACAGGCGACGCTCTCCGTTGCCACTTTCACTCACCGGAGAAATGTCAGTGACTGCGTCTGCGTCATCCCGAGCACACACACACACACACACACACACACCCCCCCCCCAAGCTGATGAGGTGAAGCGGTGATGAATCTGTGTGTGTTAATGGATGTGAGCGCTGGGCTGACCTGACCCCCCCCCCCCCCCCCCCCACAGAGCCTTAGCTTATCGGGATCAGAGCCAGAGGGAGGCCAGACAAAGGTAACCACAGCCCGCGTCAGCACCCTGGGGAGCGCCGCTGGAGGACACGGAGAGAAAGGAAACGAGGCGTGATGAGGTCGTTAGCATGGAGGCACTAATTACCTAATTGGACTGTCAGGACGGGTCGGCGGGTGAGGAGAGGAGAAGAGGTTGTGTGTTCGGTGAGGTTTGGATCGAGGTCTCGCTCCCTGCCTCCGTTTCCCTGTGGTGCCCCCCCGACCCCCCCCCTGCCTGCTGTTCACGTCCCTGCGACATCTGCTCGTCGTACGCCACGACGTGCCCCCCCCCCCTCTGAGGCCGGAGCCCCCCCCCCCCCTCCACGCTCGCCTCCCCTTGCAGATGTTCGGCTCCCTGGGTCCTGCCTGCGTGGAGAGCGGCGGGCCCGTTTGATGTGTGATGAAACGGAATGGAGCGAGCCACTCGGGGGCTCAGGGAGCAGCCGGGGGGGTGGGCTTCGGGAAAGATGGGAGCCGGGGGGGGGGGGGAGGGGGGGCAGTCTGATTACAATATCAATCAGAGACTGAATGGACACACAGCATCGTGTTAGGATCAGCCTGAGCTGTAGGTCAGGAGGAAGAGGGGAGGAAATGATGTTAGAGGAGAGGAAGTGAGATCAAAGGAGAGGAAGAGGAGTGGGAGCGGAGGAGAAGGGATGAAAGGAAACGAGATGAGAGGAGAGATGAAGATGAAATAAAGAGGAAACAAAAGTGGGGATGGGAGGAAGAGAAACCAGACGAGAGGTGGAAGAGGAAAGGAAACGGGCGGAGTGGAGGAGGAAAGGAAAGAGGAAGCAGGGAACGAGAGGAAAAGAGGAGGAAGGAAGAGGCATAAAGGAGAGGAAAGGAAATGAGATGAAGCAAGCAGGAGGAGAGGAAATGGGAGGCAATGTGAGGAAAGGAAATGAGCATCCAGGGAAGGAAATGAGATGAAGGAAAGATGAGAGGAGATGCTAAGAAGAGGAGAGAGAGGACCTGATCACCACTTCCCTCCTCTTCCTCTCTGCTCGCTCGTTTCCTCTCCTTCCTATGTCACTTCCTCCTCTGCATCTCTACTTCCCGCCTCCTCCCTCGCTCCCTCGCTCCCCTGCTCTCTATGCTAATTACTGCTGCGTTGAACCAAATGACGACGAGGATGATGATGATGGCGATTATGATGATGATGATTACCACTTAGTGCGGGCAGCGGCGTGCTGCGCGTGAGAAAACTTTAAAGTGTGTGAGTGTGTGTGTGGGGGGGGTCAGGTGAAGCGGCGGCGAGGTTAGCAGTTACAGATCAAAGTGAAAAACAAAGGCGCATATCAAACGGGCCGGCGGCGCCTAGCAACAAGCCGCCGCCCCTCTGATAATACTTAGATCTATAAATGTTTCTGTTTTTAATTTATTTATTTTCTCGTATTTATTTTTAAAATTTATTCATCGGCGCAATAATTTGGGCCTAACAAGCACTTGAGGGAGACGACTTCCTCTTGCATCTCGCGCCGCCGTTTCCTCCCGTTGGCTGGCGCGGCGTGCGGGGAGCTCGGGGGATTCGGCAGATTCGGGGGATTCGGGGGCGCGATTAGAGAGAATTCCTTTTATTTGCTGCTAATGAATGATATGCGCGCCGCTGTTGCTTTGCTTTCTTTTCCTCCTCTTGTTCTTCTTCTTCTTCTTCTTCTTCTTCTCCCGCCGAGCGTTGGCGGGGTGAAGCGCCAGCGTCGGGGCAGGAGGCGGAGGATTGGACTGTTTTTACGCCTCTTTGTTCGCTTAACCCTCCGGAAACCAGAGCGCCGGGTCGTTACCGTCGCTTGGCAGATTTCCAAATCATTCGCGTCTCTGTCGCTACGCCGACGATCCGCCGTAGTTCAACTTTGTTTTTCCTACTTTCTTGCGGTCGCTCCGTCTGTTAGCGAGCGCACAAGAAACGAGCGGCGAGGCGGCAAATCCAAACGGACCGCCTCCATTCAGAGATCTTCTCGTTAGGACTTTTCAATTAACGCATCTTAAAATCCACTTTGAGATCGTTTCCCTAACGTATCTAAACACCTGGAGGCCTTTCAGTTTGCGCGGCGTTCCGTTGTGTCACGCTGCGCTCCATGTTGACCTCTGCGTGACCCTTCAAACACACTGCCATGAGAGACAAGCTGTGTGCGACATTGGCGGCAGCGGACCAGCAGCCCTGAACCGCCGTCGCTCAAACGCAACGGCGAAAAGAGTTGTAACTAAGACGAACGCACGATGTTGGGCGTTGTACGGAGATCTGAACCTGTCCGTCCGTCCTGACTCCATTTTCCTGGTTGTTATTTCTTTTTAGCGCTCTACATTTCCTGGCTGCATTCTTACCTCCTCCTCCTTTGGTTCAGATCCAAAGACGTTGATATTCGCCGGGGAGAAGCTCGACCTTTGACCCGCCAAGTAGGAAACAATGCAAACGCCTCTTAAAGCTCCGTCTCTGTAGAATCTCTCCTTTTGGAGCAGCGACGCGCACAAACGCAGCAACATCAAGTCTTTTGCCTCGCAGTGATGAATGCGGCGCCGTGCTCTAGCAGCAGCAGCAGCGGCACCAGTGTGCAGCGTGAGGGTGAGCGTGGCCCGGTAATGACCTCCCAGCTGACTGTCCCTCCTCTCCACGCCTCCCCTCTCCTCTTCCTCTTTGGCGTCTGATGTATGTGAGGCCCAAACTTTGAAGTTGCCTCCCTGCCACCTCTGTCTAAATCGGCGGCTTCAGATGGGACTTGATGGAGGCGTTATTGTTTCCCTTTGGAGGCAGCAGGAGAGGCGCTGTGATGAATGTGTGAGCAGCCGTGATAAAGCTGCACTTTCCCCGCGCCCAGAGTCCTGCCAGAGGCTTCGCACGCCTCGCCGGTCAAGAGGCGAGAGTCCAGGCGCCCGCCCTGATCTTTTCCTCCTGCGGTGGGCCGCCGGGGAGGTACGGGGTCAAAGGTCGGCTGTGTAACTACAGAGCGGAACGCGCCTGAGGACGGAGGCTTTGTGGGCTGAAGCACAGACGGACGCACATCGCTGCTCTTTGTGCGGCGGCGGCGGCGGCGGCGGCGGCGGCGGCGGCGTCACAAACAAACAAACAACTTCATACCAGCGGAGCCACCGGTCGGCCTGTGAGTCGGCCCCACAGGTTGAGAACCCCAGCAGTCACATTGGAACTGTGGAGCAAAGTTACGGCATCAGCCTAACGAGCTTCACTCACAGAAGAAGTGGCAAGAAAACAAAAAGACTTCAGGTTCAAAACTCAAAAAAACATTAGAGAGCAACAAATAAAATAAAATAAAAGCTATAAAATATTATAATCATAATAAAGAGGAATGAATGAGGATAATACAGAAAAAGTCAAACGATAGCCTGATACAAATAAAAACAATAAAAAAAAATCAAATTTGAATATGTAAAAAAAATATGTTAAACAAATCTTCTAATTTTAATTAAGAACACAAATCAAAAAATAAAATGACATCATACTTTATAAAATATAGTTGAGCTTCAGCTTTAAAAAGGTTCGGTACATAAACATAAAGTAATCAATCTGTTATTCATATTTTCGGCTGAATGTTTTTACACGAAGATCAAAACATGCAGATTTTACAACATTAAGACAAACTCGTCAATAATTCATCTTGGTGTAAACGGAGGGAAAGTTCAGACTGGGACTTTAATTAATTGATTTGGCGCCGTCGTCTCCATGTTGCATGATAGTGTTTAACTTTTCATCTGCGACTCGTTTACATGGAGGCCATTACGCCGAGCCCAGTCGACGTCGTTAAATCCCTCGTCTTTGTTTGCGTTGCCGCAGCTTGTTGCTCCCCGAAGCGGGAAACATCTGCGTGGGGGAGGGGTTGACGGGAGGCCTCAGGGGGCGGGGCCTCCTCCGCCTCAGTCTGTCAGCCCACCTGACTGCTGCTGTGGCAGGCCTGCCCAAGGCAAGACCACAGGCTAGGGCCTCCTGTGGGCCTCCAGCAGGGCTCGCCAGCCTCCACGAGCCCATTAGAGCACCCCGGCGCCCGGGCCGCCCCCACCCAGCCCCGCAGCCCTCTGCCCCTAGATGCCATCGCTCTGGGTCCTGCTCGGCGCTGGAATAGCTCTATTGTTCCCGTCTGTGCCGCCTGTAATGGGAGCGCTCGGGATGGATGCCGGTTTCATATGTTTGTGTCCTCGGGCCGCACGATTTCTAATCCCGCTCCTCAGAGAGCTCCGGCTCCGGCTGGCGTGAGAGTATTTTTAGGGAACAAATCCCAGGAAGGCGGTTGTACACTTACTGCACTAATGCGGAGCGACTGTCACGAGCTTCCACATGTGGCCGCCGCTCCCCCAGCGCTGCAGCACGGCCCAGTGCGAAGCATTTAACCTGGATCCAGAGGAGGAGCGCGCTGTGGTCCAGGAGGCCTGGGATCAGGAAATAAAAGTTCTGTAAAGTTTCTGCATACGACCACGAAAACAGCCAGAGCAGCGACGCCTCCCAGAGCAGCGACGCCTCCCAGAGCAGCGACGCCTCCCAGAGCAACTATGTCATTTATTATCACGGCAAACCACTCATCTCAGCAAGCACTTACTCTAGAGCCAGAACCAAGCGGACCACTGAGCGGGCAAGTAGCCTAGCTAGAGTGCTAGCAAACACCACAGTTTCGCCATCTATAGTGAGCTAACGAGATTCCTGCCCAGGTCGCTCGCTAAATTCCATCTACCCCGAGCAGCGTCTGTGCCTCTATGGTACTGTAAGTATTGGCATGGGGCCCCCAGGGTCCCAGGAAATGCCCCTGAGTGTGTTGGGGCCCTGGGGCTGTGGAGTAGCATCGCTAAGTAACCTGTGTGTCTCCGTGTTCAGAGAAAGCCGGGGTTTATTTATAAAAGAAAGCTTTCAAAGACGAGCTTACGTCGGGCAGAAATACCTTCAAACCCCAAAGTCCTCAAAGTCCTCCCCCATTTCGCCTCTACACCAGGAAATCTCTCCGTTTCTGTGTCTGCTTAGCGTCCTTTGCTTTAATGAGAGCGGCTCAGGAGCCCTGGAGCTGCGAGCCAAGGTGAGGCGGAAGCCATCACAGATTCTGGATATCCTGTGATTCCGTCTATCCCAGTCTTTTTGATCTAAATGAAGCGGCGGGGTGCAGAGTGGACGCCTGCATGTGAATCAGAGCCGGGACGCCGCGGACGAGCAGCGAGCGAGCGAGTGAGCCAGAGAGAGAGAGAGAGAGAGCGGCGGGAATAACAGCAGAGCAGCTCCACGCTCGTCTCTGCTTATAGATGCAATTTGTGAACGTGAGCGTCTGAGTGGAGCGCTAACGGTTTAATTTATAATTAATCACGTCTGATTTGCCAGATTGCCGTAAACTTGGGGAATAAAAATTGGGAGATGCTTTGGGCCTCCAGTTTTTTTTTTTTTTTGAACGCTTTAAGTATTTATGATGCTTGATGGATATTTAAACTGTAGTAAATCCATTGCCTTGAATATTGATTAAGCCTAATTAAGGATGCAGTTTGATTTGAAGGTTCTCAGCATTCTGTGGTCATCCTGCCTCCTTATTACGCCGCTCGTGTCTGTTCTCCTCTCCTGACCTCCTCCTGTGATTCCCCGCTCGCACTCCAGCGGAGCAATTAGCCGCAGAGATCTAAACCGGCGCGTCATTAGTTTTAATTAGGACGCGGGTAATTGCGATGCATTTAGAAGAGGAAACCCATCACGGTGAAGGATGATGGCCACGCCGCCGCCGCCGCCGAGCCCGACTGGAAACAGCTGCTGACTTTCCTGAGAGGGTCAAGCTGTAAACAAATACTCAGGGAGGCCCAGACAATGGAGCGGTTAACACGGACTCCTCCAAAACAATTAGCAGAGAGGAATCCAAATTAATTTATGTCTCATAACAATGAGTCACCATGCAGTCGCTACGCCAACCAGGTTCTCACACGTGTGTCTCATTAGTCGCATCACGGCGGCGATCAGAGGTGGCTCCCCATGTTCCCCCTGACCTTTGACCCTGAGCCCTCTGTATGTCGTCATGGATCTCCATCCTATACTACCGCTGACCTTTTAAATCGATACGTGAGGTGTAAGTTACAATGCATTGTTGTTGATGTTACAGGTTATAAGCTCCGCCCCCTCGCCCCTCCTCTCACACACCTGCATCTCAGAATCCTGCTCAGGTGAGACTTCTCCACCCAGATGGATCCCAACCTCATTTCCTGACGTCGGGAGATTGTCACACAGCTGTTTTTGCTAATGTGTGTGTGTGCGTGTGTGTGCGTGTGTGTGCGTGTGTGGCAGGTGACGGAGAGAGATACACAGACGGAAGACAGGCAGAAAGTGGAATGAAACACCGGAG